>NC_058022.1:28912599-29058671 GCF_019176455.1 Solea senegalensis | reverse complement strand
ATTTTGGACGACATGCTTTACTATGACTTTTTTGACTGATTTTGGACGACATACTATACTGTGACTTTATTGAGTGATTTTGGACGTCATACTATACTATGACTTTTTTGACTGATTTTGTAGAAGGTGCCTGTGACCTAAATATTGATCATCTAAACTGTTTGAATAAAGAAGGTTTATTGTGGTATCTTTTGTCCAAAATGAGTGTAGTGCTTTAGTGTTGGGACTTGTGCCTGGTGCAGCAAACACAAACAGCTGCAGTTGAGTTAGACTGGCTGAAGCCTGAAAAACCAGAGAACAAGTGTTTTCACTAAAGTCACATGTTAACAATGAAAATCAATGCAGACACATTAAACAGAGGCTCTTTTGACAACTGCTGTTAATGTCCGTCTGAGGTGATGAAATCACAGATGAATCCTACTTTACTGCTCCATTAAAAAATACATATGTTCACCATTTATGTTTGTTCAAGAGCTGCAACTTTCATAATCAATTAAACTGTCCATTATTGGTCAATAACCTGGAAACGATGATGTTTTCAAATGTGTTTTGTCCACAAACCAAAAGAAATTGAGTTTTAGTGATTTCTTTGTTATATGGAGCAAAGAAACCAGAAAAAGTTCACTTTAAGATCAGAAGAAAATCAAAAAGCTTGATTTAATTCTTTAAAAAAACAACTGTCTCAGCCCTAGTTTGTTCAGAGCAAGGATGTTGTTAGTTTACACCTGACACTAAAATGTGCACAGACATAAGATAAAACAGATTGTAGTAAAAACCCACACCTAACTGGAAGCCTGTCTGAACAACAGGGTCTTAAGCTGCTCTTTGAAAGAAAGTATTTCTATAAAATATTGTTTAATATGTACTTTAAGAAAAAAAATGTATGCAGCTGGCATTCAATTTCATTATAAGTGGTATTTAAAACAATCCAAATTCCCCCCAATACGTACAGTATCTCACAAGGGTTAAAAAGACCTTAGAGTCTTGGAAAGAACCTGAAAGCAGGACATTGCTGAAAGTTTATCCCTTTTCTCCTCTCAGGGAGTTTGCATGGCGTGACCCCGAGCTGCCGGAGGTCATCCACATGTTGCAGCATCACTTCCCCTCCGTGCAGGCCAACGCCGCCGCCTACCTACAGCATCTGTGCTACGGAGACAACGGGGTGAAGGTGGAGGTGAGGTGACAGGACACGCTGGGCGGGCAGCTGTCTGGGTAAAAATAACAAGACAGACGTCACCGTCATGACTCCCTCCTCAGGTGGAGGAAAGCGCTGTCTCACTCAAAGTACTGAACAAAGATTGTGTAATTATGTACAGCCTTACTGGATTGGTCTTTGTCAAGTATTTCCCTTGGGACGTTGTGCAGTGTTAAATCAGCTAATGAACAACAATACCAGAGTTGTTTATAAAACATGATTGTTTTAATAATTAGATAAGTTAACAAGGAAAATATGAAGCATCAGCTGTTTTCCAGATGTCTTGCATCATACTCCTTTTTACATATTCATGATTTGGCAGCGAATTAAAGCACTGCAGAATGGCAGATTGGCAAATGCACTTTTAACATTTCTTTGGCATCCCCTTTCTTGTGTGTATGTGAACATATACACACACTACACCAAAGCAAACATTTGAAATTGTCTCTAATATTGTCTCAAAGAGCGCGGTCTCAGCTTACATGCTGTGAAATGTGACTTTTTTTTTCGAGAACTTTGCTGTCGATCTCTGAGGCAAAGTGCCATCTGCTCCGACAAATTTAAAGTAAAATTGGTGCCAAACGTGCCGTTGCTCTGTCACACTCAAACGCTGCATGCTTCCTCTCATTACTCGGCTTCCTTTGCAACCAATGACCCCAGCACACTGATGCCGATTCATGCAAGAACCGCTGTAGCTCTGTCTGATTTGTTTGGTGATGAGCTTTTATTTAGCCTTGGGAGCTGCTTGGATTATGTATCTGCTCATTTAGCCAGAAGCAAATGTTTTCACTGACAAATTGAATACAGAATCCGGGAGAAATGGGGTGAGTCATCTGCTCTCCTGAGACGGGGTTTATTTGGAGGTGACACAAGACGTTTTTGAACATGCCACACAAACACTCTGCATGTTTTAGAACCAAAATATTTCACAAAATAACTACTTAAGAAGAGGCAGTTATAACATGAATGCGGATTATATGCTATTATGAGTCCTGAAACACATATTGATAATGATGCCAATAATCCATTGATACTGATAAATAAAAGAATCCTGCTGTTTGAAGAGAGTAAAGCTGAATAAACAAAAAGCTACAGACTTTATTGAATCTGTTTTCAAAGTAGCTCCATGAAGTGATATATGCAAGTAAAAGCATATTTCTGTGACAATCACAGAAAACAACATTTTAAAAACTGCAAAGCAGTCTTGGCAAATAACAGAAATGTGAAGTAATGTAATGAATTAAATCAACAATTGAAAGAATTGAGCCAATTTAACAGAAACTAGATGAGAAATTAAGTAATTTTCCAGCACTTGTGTAAAACACACAACTGAAATAAATAAGTTATGTGGTTAAGAATCAGCAGTGAGAGATGAAATTACTCCTCTCTGTACTTGCTCATTGTTCACGATTCAACACTTTTTCTGTGTTGAGTTTTTGTATTTTAAACTGAGTAAATGTGACCTGTGGATCGAAAGCAGTTGAGTCAAAACTTAATTTGTGACAGTGACACGTCTCACTTTATGTTTAAAGTACATCAATTCTTGGTTTGGTTTAACCCTAACCCATGTTTGAAGATTTTATATTTTCTTGAATAACAATGAAGAGAGGAAGGTTTACAGTGAGAATCTCTACTGTGTATGTGTTACAGTGAGTGTGACATCCATGCATCTCTGTGTGCAGGTGTGTCACCTTGGAGGCATCCAGCACCTCGTAGACCTGCTCGATCACAAGGTGGCAGAAGTTCAGAAAAGCGCCTGCGGGGCCCTGAGGAACCTGGTGTACGGCAAAGCCACCGACAACAACAAGGTGGCGCTGAGGAACTGTGGCGGCGTCCCTGCCCTGCTGCGACTCCTCAGGAAAACCACTGACAATGAAGTCCGTGAGCTGGTCACTGGTACGTAACTTTTCAAACATAAACAAACGTCTGTACAATTCAAACTGTTTTCAAACGGGTTCACACAATCAGATCCACATGACTCTCTGTCCCGCCCCCTGCTCTGCCACTGTATACACACAAATGCTCCCTCAGGCAGGTCTAAAGGTATTGCCTGACAGAGTCTGTGTTCAGATGGACTCAGCATACAAATAATGTTGCATAAATAATCTCAACAAAACAACAGAACTCACCAACTGCAGCTGTCAAGGTGCTCTGTGGAGGCTGTACAGCAGCACACGTGGTCAAACTATAAGATAAGGTAAGATAAAATAAGAGAAACTTTATTTATGCCTCATTAAAAAATAAATTCATTTGTTACAGCAGCAAAAACAGTTCAGACAGACACTGACATTAGACAACACAAAACAAGCAAGGCATTAAAGGAAGGCAAAACAGAATAAATAAATAAAGTGGAGTGTATATTTGTATTAAATTAGTCACAGGTCATTTCATCTTTTTTTTAATCCCTCAAGAGGTAAATTCAGGTGAAAGCTGCAACCACATTGCAACATGTTTTGCATTTCGGGATCTGTTTTTGTCAATGTGTGAAAATCCCACTGAGCTGTGAAGCGATTTTTGTTGTGTGCTTATCCAGGCCGGCCGGCTTGCTCTCTGATTGTCGGTGGGTGTCTCAGTCTGACCGGTTGGCAGTGTTATTAATCTGTGTATCAGCTGTTCTGTGGGAGGTGAGAGCGGCAGCGGCTTAAACACTCGGCGGGCACTGTTGACGGAACAGATCTCGGCACAGTACTCGGGACAGATGCTAAGATAACGTGCTTTGGAAAACAGCGCGTCAGTGACAGCTCCACAGCCACGTAATGATGCTGCAAGACGATTCAGAAAAACACAGGAGAGAGTCTCAGTTTCCCTTTTACAGACTAACTGCACTTCATTTCTGCAGTGTGGTCCACGATCGTGCTGCAGGTGGGCCTTAAGAAGTAATCAGAACAAATAATGTCCTCTTGTCCTTTTATCTGACAGTTTGGACTTATTATAACAAGTGTCATTGGATTCACTGTCCCCGCCAATTCACACTGGAACTTATCTTTTGTAATTGGTGGGGGGGGGTCATAATTGATGGAACACTTCAATCTGCGCTGACGTGGCCGTGATGGAGCGCTGGCTTTCAGCTGGAAAAAGGAAAAACTCTTGTGATGATTGGAGTTCTGATTAAAAGGTTTTGGTTTGCCACCAAGAATTTTCAGAATTTAAATAGGGCTGTAGCAATTCTTTGGCTCGGGGACATCTGCTTTAGGCACAAATGTTGGCAGCATATCCTCATTCTTTCTTTCTTCTATTCTATTTGCCAATTTTTGTGATGCACGAAAAAGGAAAGACACTTCACCTTCTTTCTAATTAGTTAGTTCTTTAAATTTCTTAATCAGTGACATAATTTTTTGTGATAATACATTTATGATTATAATAAAATGATTTGATTTGGAGGTCAATTGCCATGGCAACAGCTGAAGCACTGATGTTGGGCATTCTCTTGACTAAAGCAGATTTAAATTCAGTTTTTTTAGCACAATTTGTGTTATGACCGTCTCAGCACAGAGCCATGCAACTCTTCCCTCTTTCTTCAAGTCTTTTTGCTTCTGCCTTTCGTCTTTTGTTCTTCACCAGAGAACAAATATGAAGATTTTCCTAATTGTCAACTGACTCCTTTAATGACACTATTACTGTTCTTTTGATTCGAAGGTGTCCTGTGGAACCTCTCCTCGTGCGACGCAGTGAAAATGACCATCATCCGCGACGCTCTGTCCACGCTGACCAACACAGTCATCATCCCCCACTCGGGCTGGAGCAGCGTCTCGCACCGCGAGGAACACAAAGTCAAGTTCCAGTCGTCGCTGCTGCTGCGAAACACCACCGGCTGTCTGAGGTGAGGAGCAAGTCTAACACACAAGAGTGTCTTTGTCACGATAGATAAATAATCTTCTTGCACTTATTAGTATTTATTTATGTAAATGAATCACCACCCAGCTTCACATTCATGCAACCTTTACAGTCAGATTTTGGGCATAAAACCTCCATTAATCCATTCTAATCATTTCTTAATGAAAATAGGTTCAACAAAGTGTCTTTGCCCCCGAGGCTGTCGAGTGCTCAAGTGCAGCGTGAGCTCATGAAATCGATTCTTGTTACGAGATTGTAAGGGTGACTTTTTGGTCGCCGCTGTTTTTCTTTCTGCTTTTCATCTCGGAATGATTGTGTCAAACCACAGATCACGATCACTGGTGTGCAATCCGTCAACGGCAGGCCGTGTTATGGAGACTTAATGCCATTCGTCAGTGTGCATTTGATCACACAGGCCCACAGAGGAGAAGCAAATAGCAATAAAGTCAGGATGCACGAATACAAATACAGCTCACCCAACAAAAGCTAAAAGGAAAGTCCCTTTAAGCTCTTTTCTTGGCTGATTTGAAAGACGCCATTTGAAACACAAGCTCCTTTAATCCCACATGACTCAGTTCACTGTCGACGAGAACGCAGATATTCATGATTTTCTGTAAATAATTAGTCGGATTTAAGATCCACTTGGCAAAATCGCACAGTGCGGGCGTCAAAGTCACAGCGGGAGTACAAGTTTTAATTCATCTGTCCATCAGCTCACGTCTAGGCAACTCATTTGCACATTTAAAGGTCCAGTATGTAAAATGCGTTTTGCTTATTTATAAGTCTACAATCACCTGAGTGAATTGTTGTTTTTCAATAATCCAGAATGAACCTTTTATATTCATATCAGGAGCTGGGTCAGCTCTAATGAGGCCATATTTTGATGCTAACTGAAGGCTAGTTTATTATTATTACATAGGAGGTGCAATGTGCCACTTGCACTGAAGTTGAGCAGATCATGGATTAATCGCATAATCCCATGTGAGATCTTTTGTTTTTAATGAAACACTGCGTGTGTAACCACCTTTTATTGCAGATTATCAATATTTGGACGCAAAGAGGCAGACGGGAAAGAGAATGACGTTGCGGTTTTATTTTTATCAAGGAAACACAAAGAGACAAATAGTGGGCATGTAATTACTGAGTTTACACACATCTGCCAAGTGGAGCTTGAAAACAGCATCTATCGAGTGAATTTGACAGCTATGGCTGATTGTCCCGCAGCTCCAATAAATCAAAGGTATTAAACCTGGTGGCTGGAGACCGTTTGGTAACTGTCTACAATATTGTGATCATCTGTTTAGTCTTTAGATGGCAGCTCTAAGAATCTGAGTCCACAGAAGCCTCCAGCATTCCTCTGCACTCAGACCCACTGTAGATTGATGCTATAGAAATGCATTGTGGGAGCTCTATGCTGTTGTGCAGTCTCGTCATGTCAGCTCTCCATTAGAAGCAGCTGAAGGTTCCTATTGGAGGATTGGGCTCCATGCCTTACTGTATCCAGGCAGGTTTTAAGCCACCCTGTGGGGGAATCCACACACTACACTTCGAGTCTCAATTGTGTGTTCATTATGTTCACAGGAACCTGAGCTCAGCGGGGGAGGAGGCGAGGAGTCAGCTGCGTTGCTGTGAAGGTCTGGTCGACTCCCTGCTCCACGTCCTCAAAGCTTGCAACAACACCTCCGACTATGACAGCAAGGTGCTGCAAAAACACACACACACACACACACAGAGTAGTTTCTTGTCTAAACACATTAGAAAATAATGGTATTTCTCAAATTAGTAGCAGGCATATAAACACACACACATTGAAACTGTTACTCCTGCTATTAGAAATAAACCAAGTAGTAGATGAAACTACGCTTGTTTTAAATTGATTACTGAACCTACAGGATCATGAATCTCAGAGTTTTCTTTACTCCTGCTCCACTTTTCGACTCAAACTTCGTTGGAGAGGTTGCGTCGATAGTCAGCCGCTTACGTCTCTCCTCAGATTGTGGAGAACAGCATATGCACCCTGAGGAACCTCTCGTACCGGCTGGAGGTGGAGATGCCCTCCTCTCGCCTCCTCGGCAACCAGGAGCTGGACACGCTCCTGGGCTTCACCTTTCCAGCCAAGGAGCTGGACTACCTCTGCTGGGGCAAGAGGAGGCGTGGCAGGAAGCGGGGCGGCTGGCCTGATGACAAGGTATGAACCGAGAGGTGATCAGGGCTGGGAGGAATAAAGTTCCAGGCCTTGGCTGAAATGAAGTGTGGTTGTTTTGGTTAGTCTCAGATGATTAACACATTTTTACGTTTTGCCCAGTGGGACGACGGGGGTTCCATCCCAGGTTTCTCTCAACCTCTGAGGGGAGCGGAGCTGCTGTGGCACCCGATGGTGGTGAAGCCGTACCTCAACCTGCTTGCTGAAAGCTCCAACCCCGCCACGCTGGAGGGCGCTGCTGGGTCATTGCAAAACCTCTCGGCTGGAAACTGGAAGGTAAAACTGGTGCATGATGACTTAAGATAGATGTAATATAGATATTGTTTTTCCAACAGCCAGAAGTCATGCACTTTTCAGAATGTGTGTAGAAAGTTCAGGCTCAAATGTTAAGTCTTTCTCTTTAAATAATATTTAATATCTCAAGTGGTGCATGATACCTGACCTTGTACATTAGCAGCAGCAAAGAAAGAGAGAATAAAGAAAATACAGAAATACTTCATGTAAAATAGTAAAAAAATGTTTGTATTACACTACAAAGGCAGGGCATAAATACGCAATCAAACAATATGTGAACATGTTTGGAGTCCTATTCTTCAGCTTGGATGGAGATCATACAGATCGTGTGTGTGTGTGTGTGTGTAGTTCTCAGCCTACATTCGAGCGGCAGTACGTAAGGAGAAAGGTCTGCCCATCCTGGTGGAGCTGCTGAGGATGGACAACGACCGGGTCGTCTGCTCCGTGGCCACAGCTCTCCGCAACATGGCGCTGGACAGCCGCAACAAGGAGCTGATAGGTTAAAAACACACATTCATTCATTCATTCAGCACACTGATCGACTTTATACATCTTCTCACTGCAGCCGCAAACACAGATTATTGAAACTTTAGACTGCAGTCAGACACAAATCCGTTTATATCAGTCGGCCTCAATTTTGATAAAGTGATAACTCACCGCCCCCTTGTGGACAGTCAACCTTTTACGTTTTACCACGTCACAAAACATGGGGATTTTATGCACTTAAATAAAACATTCACACAAAATAAAGCTAAAGGCAGTGGTTAAACATCTGGAATGATACACTTTCACGGACGTAACCAGGGGCTTGTTGTAGAACTAGGAAACCCATGATATTTGACAAAGTGGGCCTTAACCGTTTAACAACTATGCCTCAATATGTCCATCTGGGCTTTTTTGCCTATTTTAACAATAAAAGGGCCAGAAAATGTCCTGTGAGTTAAGTGCTTTTTGCTCATTTCTCCAGAATAACTTTCAAATTGCTTTAACTCGTCTCCCAATGCAGCTATAAAATATTTCTCAATCCACATCCTGTCTGTGTTCTGCGTCTCTTCCTGCTACAGGAAAGTACGCCATGCGCGATCTGGTCAACCGGCTGCCCGGTGGCAGTCCGTCAGTGCTGTCGGACGACACGGTGGCGTCGGTGTGCTGCACGCTGCACGAGGTCACCAGCCGCAACATGGAGAACGCCAAAGCTTTAGCCGACAGCGGAGGCATCGAGAAGCTGGTGGACATCAGCAAAGGACGAGGGAAAGGGTACAAAAACGGCTGAAAGCCATTTTATTCTTGGTTATACATCAATGTACTGCATATGTGATTAGCAGCAAAGGTCTAGTTTACCCATAAAATAGCACAGTTGTGTTTGTTTTTGTGATGTCACAGGTATTCAATGAAGGTTGTGAAGGCTGCAGCTCAGGTGCTGAACACACTGTGGCAGTACAGAGAGCTGAGGAGCCTCTACAAACAGGTCAGTACCAAAACAATCTCATTTATCAAAACGCCACCAATTATGAATTTATCAATTTTGTTTTGTGTAACTGTAAAAAGCCAAACATCGATTCACACATACTGGGCCAGAAAGTATCTGTAGCCTGGATCACAAGAGTGTCAGGGAGCTACAGTGGTCTTTACACACCTGAAAGGACGTCTTCCATTGTTTTGCATGGGGTTAGGGTTAGTACATCTAAATGGCTGGTTTGTCCATTCAGGTTTCTGTAGAAACGTGGCGGCACAAGATGGCGGCCTCTGTGCACACAGTAGCCGAGACCTCCTGTCATATAAACGAGAAAACAGAAGTATTTAAGAAATCTTTCAAAAACTTTAAAACTAAAAATGTCATTGTTATTCATTTGTCAAATAACAAACTGAACTCACCTTTTTATACCCAAATGTATACCCAAAATATAATATTCAACAACTAAAACAATTTTTTCTGTTCAGGAATGCAAGTAAATAACTATAATTTGACATCTTAATCAGGAAATAACATGCTTTACTATTTTGTAAAACTGTAAATGTGAAAATTCATGGCTAACAATAATAATTATATTTTAGCATTAAAAATATAATTTTGGTTAAAGAGCTTCTACATGCTGGTGCATTAACCATTACAGAGACATGTAACATGCTTGTCTAATAAATGTGTTAGGCATTGTGTAAGAAGCTTATTCTAAAGCAACGAAAACCAACACACTGGAGCTTTAAATGAACCTGAAAAGAGCACTGCTTGTTTAAAACCAGTCAACATGATAACAATGTTATTATTAAATTAGCGAGATTGAATTGCAGGACTAAGGCTTAATTCATTGATGTAAACATTGTGCAGGATGGATGGAACTACACCCACTTCGTCACGCCCGTCTCCACGCTGGAACGAGATCGCTACCGTTCACAGCCAACGCTGCCCACCAGCCCCCTGCAGATGTCGCCCGTCATTCAAACCGGTGAGCGTCAGTTGTTCTGCGTCTCCAAACATGTAGACAGTTTACGTCTGAGATGAGATTCTGAAGAAATTCTGTTTTGTTTGTGTTTTTTTTTTTTTAACCCAGGTGGAAGTGCGACATCTTCACCAGCGATGCTCGGCATCAGAGGACACAATTCCAACTATCAGAGGGCGCAGTCATCTATGCAACTGGACACGTATTATGGAGACAACAGTTTACACAAACAGCAGTACACAGGTCGGTTCACACTCAGTAGCTTACACTGTAAACTGGTGTTTACTGGTGCGTTAAAAACTGTAGTAATCACTCTTGATGGGTCTCCATTTGTTTTAAATTTTCCACTTCAGGGTCTGAGAAGAAAACCCCGTATTTCATTGGGACATATTCTTCTCAGTCAGGAGAGGATTTGAGAAGATCCCAGGTGAGGGCGTTTTTAAATTAAATGGAAGGGATGAATCTCACCTCACATCAACAAACGAGAACACGATGAGCAGCAGGGCTGAGCTGTTAAATCGAAAAGTTACAAAAGCTACAATTTATCATTAGTTATTTTAAAGTTACAAGTATTTCTTTATATATTTAAAGTACTCAAAATGACAATAAAAAAAACACATTCTGATTCTGACATTGAATAAGATGGATCGCATGGCCTTAATATGCAGGTATTTCAGAATTGAGGGTTGTTTTAAGTGCGAGTTTTCATGCAAAAACAGGTTCCAACTTCCTGAAATGTTAACATACTGATGTAATATCATAAAGCTTGGATCAATAATTCACTTGTTTGTTCCTCTCACAGCACCCAGAGCCATTCTACGACGAGCCAGACAGGAAGAACTACAATAGCTTCAGAATGTACCTGTCGTCCCCACAAGGCTACGGAGAGGAGCAATACGAGGACGAAGCCGTCCACCTCACCCCGTCCTCCCCCGACGGCTACGCCAGCCAGTCCCTGCGATTCAAAGCCAACACCAACTACGTGGACTTCTACTCCACCACACGGAGGCCTTCAAACAAAGGGAACAAGTTCACCGGCTCCCCCGACTCCTGGGTGTAGATATAAACCTGCATAATGTCCAGCTTGTCTGTTTCTCGGCCATCTCTTTCTGTGGGTGTTTGTGTGTGTGTGTGTGTGTCACATGGGTGCGGGCTGTGTGGCTGCGTGAAAGGAAAGGTGGAGGGTGCATGTGAATCAGTGTTGGAACTGTACCCAACGACAAGATCTCCGTTTGCTATGCACAGCTTTTGACTGACTGAAGTCGGAACGTGTGTAAGAATGCAGGTAAACGTGAACCAGGCATTTATTTATTCTCTCAAAGTCTCAAATTTGAATTATAAAGAATATTTGATATTTAAACTTAAATGAAATTGTAGAATATTTAGTCAAGACTTGAATGCACACCTCCCACTTTTAATTCTTTATAAGCAGCCAGTCTCTCATAGCTTTATCTATATTTTTCTGAAATTATTTGACACATTCAGACAAAAACCTGACTATATTGAGATTTAAATTGTTGTCCATGGGTTTGAGTGATACACATCTTCACTCGTGTGACTCCAACAGGTGCCAGCGTGGGAATCCTTACCATGAGTGGAGAGGTGAGAATTTAACAAGATCATGAAACATGTTTATATTGTGAAAATAAGCAACCATAAAAAGTAAAAACTCCAGGACATATTATTCTTAACAACTTCCAATGTTACCTGCATTATTGTGCACATGGATTTGGCAGCTTTCCTGTTCTGTGAATGGACAGCAGAGAGAAAGGCATAGTCAAAAGGTGCTTTTGGAGAAAAAAAAACTGCCCTAACAATGTTTTGTCAACTGATTTCACTTCTCTCTGCAGTGAAAATGTGCAGTGTGGTGGCTTTAGAACATAAATATTGTCCGCCAGCATCACGGTGAGTGCCAGAGGAAAAAAAAAAAGGAACCTATTGAAGCCGAGTGTCCTTGGTCAAATAATATTTAGGCGCGAGTAAACAAAAACTGTAAATGTACTTTTAAATATTATTTGATCAACGTTTGGAGATAAGGTAAGCACCCTCGGGAACCCTTAAAGACTCAGAGAACCAGGGTTACGTCTGTAACCGTTTGCTCTTGTGTAATGTTGGCCAAAAGTGCAGTATATCATAAAGTATGTGAAATATGTGAACAAAAAACAAAAACATGTGAAAACCTACTTGTACAGATACAATGGTTTAACTGTCCTGTTACATTGTTGTAGTCAATATGTAGAACTTTATATGTGCTCGTGTGGAGGAGATTTTTCTATTATTTATCGATTACTTTTTATTAATTTACTTGTGATCTGACCAAAATACCCTCATCTGTCTGTTCTGTCCAAAACTGATGATGATAATGTGCAATGTTAAACAGGGAAATATATGTATAGGGATTAAAAATGATATCATGACAACATCTGAAAGCCGATTATGCCTTTTATAACTTTGACAAAAGAAAATGTGATATGCTTTAATTGCATCTCTTGTAGTTTTATTTAAATATATGATGTGACAGCAGAAAGAAACGAAAGGACTTAAAATCTTAAACTTAAAACCTACATCATGTTAAACACACTGCATATACAAATAGCCTTAATTTGTCCTCCCTGAGCATGCCTTTGTCACAAAGCCTTACTCCATGCAGTTACATACTTCGTGTACAGCGTGACCGCAGCTATCAAACAACCACCAACAAATCCTTACACGACAAAAAAAGAAGCGCACAATCTCCGGCTCAGGTACGTGATATTATCTGGCAACATTTTTGAAGCTCTGTTGCCTAAATACGAAGATGATAAAGTACATTCAAAAACATGCTCAACACAGCGCAAACTGACATCATGTAACTTTGACTAGAGGATAATGGGAACATGTCGATTACAGTCTTTTTGAGTTTATTTTGAAGAGAGGACGTTTTTCTTTGAATATGTAAATATGTTGACTTAACTGTCCAGAATTTTGAAGGTGTTAAACAAAGTAAAACCAATGGAAATCTGTTACCCCGATGGTCCAGGTGTTTCTAAAGGCACAAGGTTTGGCAGAGTTAAAAAAAAAAAAAAAAAACTTGTTGGAGCAAAGAGATTGCAGAACATAATTAAGTCTAATTAGTATTGCAAGTAAGTCCAAGGAACATCTGATTGGCTGGTCAGTGTCCCTGCAGGGCAACAATACATACAATACAGTCAACCAAATGATATGCAGCATCTCATAATTTCAACATTCAAAATCCTGGAACTCAACTAATACATTTAAATGCGATTCCCTTTATGAATTTGGAGGTCAAAAACCCATTTGATTTTAACTGACACAATCCCCCCCAACAATATTCAAGCAGAGTAAATCAGTAATGTATCACAGATTATGAAAATATTTTGAATGGTAATGTATGGATTTTTTTTGGATGATTGTCAGTTTTAGGTCGACAAAAGAAGTCACCATAACTGGAAGTAGTAAAGAAATGCAACAGAGGATTTTTGGTGGCGGAAGTATAGCAATATAACAAGCTTTTTAGTTGCATTATATTTTGTCTGCATAAGACTAACTATATAACTTTACCACAACAATACATTTGTTAAAAAAGCAAATAAGCATGTTTTTCTTTAGTAATATTATTAATCTACAGTTTGATCTGTTCCACTTTGCTTTTCAAGCTTCACAAAGCCTTCAAGGTTTAATCAAAAATCCTTAACCCAAAGACGTAAAAATAAAAGAAAGTCACCTGCTTAATTTGTATATCGTAATCCTTCAAAGAGAAACTCAGGGCCTCATTTATACATGTTTATGCAAAAGCACAACATGTTATAAATGAGGCCTCTGATATTTACAGTCAGCAAATTAAATATGTGCAACTCAAATTTGGTACGTGTTTCTATTTCTTTTTCGAGTGGTGACAGAGTGAACTGTCACAATGACAGGATTAGTGGCTCCAGGTTGGCATGCGTTGCATTGTTTCTGGTCTGTCTGCAAGAAGAACAAAGGAGCTTTAACAGGACTGTTGCTAGTCTGATCAAACTGTCTTTACATTTCAAATATCAACGTTCAGGATTGGCTTAATCATGAAAAAATAAAAGTTCTAGGTTATGTCCATCATCAAAAGTGCTTACAGTATGAAACTGCTGTAGAAGGTTTAGTGGCTGTGGGTGTAGATGCCTCCGGCTCTGATGCTGCTGCTGATGGGAGATGACAGTGGATGATGGCCTGAACGAATTGGTTTTGCTGGGAAGAAATGCAAAACATTATTCAGATTCAATCCATCACTCCAAGTTTCAAGAATATATTAAGAATGTGAAAAAAAGAGCTCACCAATCTGAGCAGAGTAGCCTCTCCTGGCTATGTTCTTGGCTCGCACAGCCTCTTTGATGCGGTCAACCTCCTGCTGGTAGCGTTTGCGGTCCCTCATCGCGTTCTCCTTCGCCTCCTTCAGCGCATTCTCCAGGGCTTTGACTCGCTCAGCGGTCGCACGGAGGCGCTTTTCCAGCTTGGGCAGTTCACAGCGAAGGTCTGCGTTGTCTCGCACCAGCTGATGGCGGCAGTGGGCGGTAATATTAACGTAATATTCTCAGTATTTTCATTACATTCCCGTTTGGAGTAAAGAACTTTGAAGTTAAGAAACTTAGTATTTCTTGACAAAAAAGCAAAATACTGATATGCAGAATCAGCTCAACAACTTTCTTTTATGCAAGTGATTGAATAATTTACCTGCTTGTGGACCTTGGTGAGCTGCTCCAGGTTATTCTCCAGGAAGGAGATCTTCTGTTTCTGAGCTACATTGCCGAGTCCCTCTTCACAGTCCAGCTCTGCACTCTGACCACAACAGACGGAGCACAGGTTCAGTGAAAAACTGAACTCTGTGTATGATACTGAACAACATTAAACAAGTAGAGGTGGATTATTTACTTTTTTAACCCGTGTGGTGAGATCTTGAATGAAAAGTTTTCGGAGGTTGTGCAGAGTCTGCAGCTCCTTGGCCTACGAGAAGAGAATCATGACAATGGTTTGAATTGAGAGAACAGACATTTATATCACTTAAAACAATCCTCAACAATAAAATGAACAGTCTAAACAATATAATGAAACGCAATGATTTTTTTAAGTAATTGTACAACATACTATACTTTTACATTTCTTAAAATTTTTGTGACATGCTGTCTTAAAATAAATATGACAAGTCAATTTGCGATGCTTGAAGATAATTAGACACCATACTATGAATTTTTTGGACATTCCTTATGCTATCCTATAATTTCATGACAATTAATGATTCAAAAATGTACACTTGTAAAAGTATCTTACAGTAATGCACCTGAAATGTCACAAAAACATGGTATAATCAATCCAAAATGACATTAAACAGACATAATATACTATATTACAGCATCTAAAGCGATCATTTTAAACCAAACGTCAAAGATAGACAATCTTAAAGAAGTAAATTAAACTCAGAAATCACATGTCATATCAGAGCTGTTCAACAACATTTTAAACATTTCAGAGGGCCTCTGCACCCCATAACACCTCAACTACTGAATGTCAACTTCCAGAGGAAGAGCAGGTGAGGCAGAAATAATGGCTTCAATTAAAATAAAAGACTGACAATGATGCATTTATTAGAGGAAATAGTAATATGGTTAAAGGGAAAAGGAATTTCAGACAACTATGGTAATGAAAATGGTCTAAATGGTGATATATATATATAACTGAAAATAACAGTAATGCAAATTATAACTGGAAAAAGAAATGTGACCATGCAATTGCCTGTAATGAAGATGGTGCACAGGAGAACACAGATGAAATGAACTCATATAGACAAATAACTATTTTGACCCAAAAACAAGTGACAGTGCCAGTGGGAAATGTCATGACTCTGGAGCAAATTGCAAAAGCCTGAACCTACATGGGATGTTTGCCTAAAAGTGAATGCACATGAGGCTCGATCTTATGGAACCTCACAAGGAAAGGATGCCATTTTCATGACACAGCCACAACCTAACTTTAGAAGGACTCCCACAGCCACTTTAAAGTATTATACACAAAATGGTTTAGCATCATCAGCATCTTTCAATTCAGTAGCTACATAACAGGATTCAATCTGCTAAGAATGTTACATCAGCCTCAAATGCAGTTGACCGTAAAAGCCATTTGTGATATCATTCAAAGACGGAATGATATCCCGTCCAGGCTTGTTCAACAACAAATATCAGCTACTCATACATGTATGCAAACAGGATATCAACAAACTAAAGGAGCCGTTATTTCATTACAATGACTTCAAGGAGAAGCTGCTGGAGAACAAAAAAAATATTTTTTTGAAAAAGTCATAGAGGAAGGCCATTACTGCATGGATGTGCCCTTTAAAGTAGTCAATATCATAATATCCAACAGCTGGTGCATAGCTCCCATAGTTCCCAGAGCATGTGAAGGAATGGACAGGATATTGTTTCTCACCAGTTTGTCAAAGGAAAGTTACTTATAAGAGGAGTTCTGTATAAAAAGGTTTAAAAAGTTGAGACAAAACCCTTGGAAGTTCCTCTGACCGTAATGAACTTATGGAAGTGTGCTCTCTTTCCTGTGCTCTGTTCTGCCCGACCGATATAGAATTCTGATGACATCAATGCCTAGGGAGCTCTCACTCCTAATCATATCTTCAATCTTTTTCTTAAAAGGGAAGCCCATTCTTAGCTTTGCACAGGAAAGTGATTTTTATATGGAGATGATAGAGGCAAGTTCAATACTCATCAGACATGTTTGGACACAGTGGACAAGGGACAAAAAAATGGATAAAGCCACAGAAAAGCACTGTTGAGTAACAAATTGACCCGAACATAAATTGACTTGTACACCGAACGCAGCTTTAACAGAAGAACTGGAGTCTTGGAAAAGCCTATATCAATGTTGTTGTAACTTCAAGAAGTAGTTTAAAGATCATGACAACAAAAAATTACTCTTATGGCTCCTTTATTGTTTTAGGGTGTAATTTAGATTTGTTAAGGGACCAGTGTGTAGGAGCCATTCTGATTGTGTTTTTGTATTTGTTACAACCTTGTATACACCTTAATTGTTTAACATGGTGGCAGCGTAGGGGAGCAGCTGAATCTTCATATGGCTGATTTGGAGATCCCGCGGTTTTTAATGCTTCACGGTGCATGCTCACCATCAAACATTTGCCTTGCCAATTGTAATACAGAGGATCAATAAACAGGTTTGCCTAGACATCCATTCATTCATTCATTGAAGCACCTTAAAACAGGTCTTCACCCACACCCAGCTGTGTGGCTAAAAATTACAGTAAGGCACCCAAAATCTCACAAAACCAACATAGTATACCAAGGCATCCAAGTGTCATCAAATACACACCTTCATTTTTTTCCCTTTACAAACATGTTTTAACTCACTCACAATAAAAAAACCTCACTTCCACATCAGCAGAAAGACTCACCACAGTCTCTTCCAGCCCCTTTAAGTCTTCTTTGGCCTGTTCCCTCTTTTCATTCAGCAGCCTGCACAGAGACACTTTGACACTTAAAAAAAAACACTTAAAGATGCTCAAACTGTGCTTCATCAGATGCATGTGTTAAATGACACTTACATTAATCTCTGCAACTTTACATCCTTCTCCTGCTCTTTGGCCTTCATTTTGTCATAGTCTGACATGAGTCTTTCCTGCTCCAGTAACAGACCCTGGTTAAGGCTTGGAGAGAAACACAAGAAACACAAATATAGCTTTGCTTTTAAATAAGGGTTTTGTGTGTGTGTGTGTGTGTGTATATTGATGTTTCCGCACTCAGTCAGTTCGTCCAGCATCCTCTGCTTGTCTTCAATCTCATCACGGAGGCGGCTGAGCTGCTTCTGATGAGCCTCTCGGTGACTCTCCAACTGCTCTTCCAGTGTTTTCTGGAGGACAGAGACAAATTAAACACTTACCGTTCATATCAAAATGACAGCTGCAGCATTTCACTGGTGCAGTTCACCCCGATTACCTCGCCTCCATCCAGTCTGCTGAGGTCCTCCTCTTTCTCACGTCCCAACATCTCTTGTCTTTTCTCTGACAAACATACAAAACAAAAAACTTTCTGTTATCACATTTATGGATATATCCTTTTACCTCACTGTGCAATGTTTCATCAGCCCTTGTGTAAGGTAAACTCCAACACCGCAAATGAACTGAATTAACTTTGTAAACTTCTCTCATAAAAATACATTTGGAAATTGGAAAGGGATTCCTGTTAGAGAATATTGCATTAATTCCAGCCTCGATATTAACAAGTGTATTATTTTACAAATTTAAGAAAGGACCAGTGATTTATTGGCAAAAATATTATATACTATTCAAAAGTATGTTTTTATAGGTATATAAAATAGTATAATTGCTTTGAATTATAAACTGCTTGGTTTTGTAGCCTCAGAATAAGCCTTTAAAATGTACTTTAGAGAAGGGCCTGGCTTTATGGAGGCAGCCACCTTGAACTAATGTGTTCCTACAGCAGCCTGAATGGACAAAGCAGCAGTTTCACCATTAGCTGTAACTAATTCGTACACACTAGACATTTAAATAATGGTTTTTAATGGTTATGTTGTGTACTGACCGTGAGCCTGCAGGATGGCGAGTTCCTCAGTCAAGGCATCCTGACTCTCCTCCAGCTGCCTCTTCTTATGCTCCATGTTCTGCATGTAGTCAGTCAAAGACCTGATCTTGGCCTGGTGCTGTACACAACACAAACATGGAAAAAGTTTGTGTAAACTACATTGTTCAGCCAGATGGTAAATAGTTAAACTCTATCTCAAAACAAAAAAAAGTCAGTTTAAGTGAAACTATAAATCTTAAAAATACCAAAGTTTTATCAAAAAAAAGAGAACTTAATAGATTTAAATCTTGCTGCAGCAAAAGCCATCATGTGACCATGGTTACCATGGGAAACTTGCCTGGGAGATGAGCAGCTGACAGGATGCCAGCTCCTTCTCATTGGCCTGGATTTTGCAGTGGGCGTCGGCCTGAGTGCTCTCCAGCTGTTTGCTGCGGTTGACCAGTGACTTGACTTCGGACTTCATCTTGCTGATGTAGAGGCGAGCGACTGTGAACTCCTCCTCCACTGCTAAGCCATTCCCATTCGTCTCTGAGGACTGAAATAGGAGGGGGGCCACAGAGGAGAGGTTTGGGTGTCAGTGTGTAAAATGATTTTCGAGTGGGTGTTGATAATGTATGTGTGTGGGTCTGTGCACACCGCGGCAGCCTTGACATCACTGGTGCCAATGATGGCGCCAATGTCGCTGATGTCTCGCAGCAGCAGGTTAAGGACCTCAGCCGCTCTCTTTCTCTGCAGACCATTCAGCTCCTGCAACTGACCCAGCTCCCTTTGCAGGGCTGACATCGAGACCTGTTAACACACACACACACACACTCACAGAATGTTTATATTCATTTTGGCTTATGATAATACATAGTAACACCTGTCCCCAAACACATCCAGAGGAACTTCATTCAATGAACATAAATTGTCTAAAAATCATAGACCTGATAAAAATCGAATATATTTTCCTGATTTTTTGGTTTCATATTCTTTCACTTATCCGAGATGTAGCCAATTCCAGCTTACATGGGACAAAGGGCAGGGTACACACTGAACAGGTGGCAAGTCCCTTACGGGGACAATATAGAGAGAAACAACCATTCACGCTCAGATTCAACGCACTTTGGAGTTGAACCGTGACTTTCTTTCTGAAAGGCAACAATGCCAAAGGATCTGTATATTACCAAAGATAAACAGATCAGAAAGAAGATCCAATTTCAAACACACAGGTTATATTCAGCATAAAAAGTGAAAATGGTCTAGTTGACTCACCGTCTTCTGCTGCAGCTCCTCAGTCAGCTGAAGGTTGGTTTGATCTCGCTCCTCCACCTCCTGACTCTTCTGGTCATAGTTGACAGCCAGCTCCTCCAAGGCCTGCAGCACCTCCTTCACCTCCTCCTTGGCCAGCTCGTTCTCTGTCTGCAGACGGCACAGCTCCTCCTGGATCTTCTCATAGTCGCGACGTGTTGATGCCAGTAGCTGGTAGGATGTTAGGTGACAGTAAATGCATGGAAGACATGTCAACACTGTTCAGCTGATAGATGCATCAACTTTTGCAGTAAAACAGAAACCTCTTCCTGATCCAGCATCTGCTCCTTGAGTTTCTCAGCTAGCTGACTGTGTTGGTTGATCTCATCATCCTGCAAAAATATAGAATAGAGGAATTCAGCAGTTGGAGTTTAAAGGCAATGTCAATAATATTAAAACACATAAAACAAGAAATTTAGAGTTATGGATGGATGGAAAATATAGAAAAGCTTGTAGAGGAGTGTCTCACCTTGTCATCCAACTGTTTGTACAGGTTGCTGATGTCTTCCTCATACTTGCTGTGCTCCTCACTGCCGATGGACACGCCTCCCGCAGGCGGCTGCAGGTTGTCGATAATGAGAGTGTTGTCGTATTCAGTGCTCTTCTGATCATTGGAGCTCAGCTGTTCCTCGTCTGGAACGTTCTCACCTGTAAAATATACACTTGTCTGTTGGATCATTCACTCACCCATTAATGAAATGAACATGTCAATCAAAAAAAACTATTAAAATCTCAAAATGGAACCAAATAAAGGGGGTTTGTGAATTTAGGTCAACTTCTTCAAGCACATTTTATATACCTAGACTAAAAACCATGAGAAGCACTGTGAGGCTCATTAAATACAAAGTCTCAATAGTGGGAAAAATGTGAAGTGGCACCAGAGGAGAAAATAAACATTATTTATTCAAGAAAACAACATGCTTACTTATGTTATGTAGGTTGATTAAAAATACCAATTGAATTGAAAGTTAAAGCCACAAAAGCATGTACAACGTGAACCCAGAGTTGGAATGAGGCCCCCCTGACTCCATTTAATTTAAAAATCTAATTTTCTTCATTTGCCTCCATTTGTATCAATAGATATACAAGTCTGCATAGAAAAACTTCCTGTCTTAAAAGTCAAAATTCCCCAAAAACCATTGGGTTTAAAAGGTACTCAAAATATTCAAATTTGAGAGGCTGGTGCAAGTGCATTTTAATCAGCTTCTTGCCTGTATTTATCGATTCATAATTAATCAAGTAATAATTTCACCTCTATAGTACTGTTCTTTTTCTTCTTTGTGCATGAGAAATTGTCACATGTAGTGGCCCAGGTACGGATATTTGCTGTTTCGTTCACTGAGGTTTGGTTCAATACCGATGAAAGCAAACAGTAGATGAGACAACAGAACGGATGATGGACTAAAAAGGTGAAATGCTGCTCTTTTGAAAAATGTTTGGTAAACAGCCAGAGGCTGAGTCATGTCACAGTCACCGCATCAGCATAATGTGTGTGTGCGTTTGTTACTTCTTTAGGAGCTTTTCTGGCACGAACAACCACCTTGTCATAGTGTGTAGTCCTCATGGAAACAGAAATGTGGTTAGGCTTAAATGTTAGCTGGTTATGGTTAAGGTTATGGATAACACTTTGTTTAGGCTCTCCAAATGAACAGAAGTGATTGCAGTAACCTCAGAAGAATAGCTCTGCAAACCTGTGTGTGCACTAAATGTATGCATTTCTGCAAGTGTTTGGGCTCTAAAGGTGCTTCTGTAGCTGATTTGTTGTTAAGGTGAGGGAACATTACCAGCATCAAGGGAATTATCATATAAATAAATAACAAATGGCCACAGAGAGAGAGAGAGAGAGAGTGAGAGAAAGAAAGAGGTGGGGTCTCTGTGGTTACCATGCAACAGAGATGGAAGACTAAGGGATGCTGTGAAGAGGAGACACTGCAGTCTTGGATAAGAGGGAACAAAAACAGACTGTTGTGCTGAGCAATAGTTCATATAACATGTTAACACAGACATTATTGGACTGACTGTATACTGAGGCAAAAGTATTGTTTAACAGATTTTTAGGGTAGTGCAGCACAACAAACTGGCCCTTTATGCAGCCAAGTTTTGACTAACTGTGTGTCATTTAAATTTCTCTGCTGAACAGCAATGGCCGCAGGTTCTGTTTCTTCTTCTGATGCAGTGTTTGCCTATGATTGGTCACTACATGCTCTGGTATGCTGTTGTATGGCACCTTTACACCCGTTTCATTTTACTTTTTGCTTTTCTTCATCTCACCGTTTCTCCAGCGATTGAGTTCGGCTTCCAGCTTCTGGATGATGCCTTTCAAGCCCTTGTTCTTCTCCTTCTCCTTTTCATATTTCTTCTTCCACTCCTCAGCTGTCAGTTCCAGGTTCACAGACACTGTGTTCTTTATGGTCTTGGCTCTGAACAGACAGATCAGAAATTGACTGATTGAGTTGAAGCCTTTTCTTTTGTGCCCAATTAGACACATTACCCATTCTTGTAAGTACAAGGAGTTACTTCATCCTTAATCTGAAAATATAGACTTAATGAAAAACATGCTAACATTAACTAACTAGTATTTAGTAGTAGTCTTATGGATCAGCAACCTAATAAAAAAACTGTTTGACAGTGCTTAAATGTGTAAATACACTTTTTTTTAAATAAAAAAGGTATTGCCCTCAAATGTACAATGTTTTAAAGCAATATTTCCCAGATTCTAAAAGGAGACCCACTTTTTAAAGGTAGCAGAAAAAGAAAATCATGATTCAAATCAAAATGTGTGCATAATAACGTGACTAATTCACAGCCATATCTGTGACAACCAATACTCTGAACTGGTAAGTTAACAATTCCAAATGTGTGATACATAATTTGCATTTATAAAAAAAATCTGTTGCAGGTGGGGCTTTAGCCTACAACTTTTAGTATCTTTGTTGCATTTTTCTCTTCTGTTCTGCTTTTTGTTATTAAAATAAACATTCTAAGTCAAGTCTAATTGTCACATGCATGATACCATTCTTAACCATTCAGTTTTGAGTTTCATTCTGTGTTTGAGCCCAAGCATTGTTGTCATAGTTTAAGGTTGCATGAGTAACTGAAGGAATCAACAGTTTTAAAGGATAAAAATAAAGATGCCTCAGTTTTATTGTCTTTGAAAACACTGGAACTCATTCTTGCTTTTCACTAAACCTCACTAGTAAACCATGATTTACTCATTGTCTTTATAATGAGTGGAAAACCTAATTTCCTCTCCATGGCAGTGGGGGCAGATGGCTGCACAGCACTCGTTCAGCAGCCATCTTATCCATCACTGCTGCTAATGGTCATTATATAAGCAGTTTAAACTCACTCTGTTGTGAGTGATGCACGTTTACCACCAGATTTTTTCCACACTAAGTGAAAAACTAGTGACTTTAAACTGACTATGTTTACGGCATTTTTCATGTCATACATTATAGTCATGCAGTATCACGTCTGCATTAATAAAACAGATAAATGATATGTATTATTGGTTGGAACAACAATTAAAGCTGAAAGACCAATGATACACAGCAGGAATTATGCAGTTTTGTGGAAAACAAAACAAGGTGACGTAGGTTTCAATGGGAATCTATAAATAAGAAGAAACCAGGATGCACAGCGGGAAACTCGGAGCCATCTGGTTTCTACTTTCCAGCACTGACCTCAGCCATAGACCTGTGCATCATAGTGGATTTGCTTGCTACTGTGAAAGACCGGCTGTGTCATTCTCTACATTTACAAATGGACAAAATGGAGCCACTATGCTTGACCAGCCATCTGTCAGCTCTGCTCACAAGTGTTTGTTGCATTTAAGAGTTAGATTGTCAAAACAATGTCCATTTTGTTTTTGTCAAGGTTGAGGAAGTTCATCTCCAAAATAATATAAAGGAACCTTTTTTTATTTTATTTTTTAAATGAACCCAGATGAAACATATTCATATTATTGGACCATAGCCGACCCAAAATGGGAAAACGTTTTTCCTGAGTGGGTATATTTGTTTAAAGATTAAACAATTACACAATTGTTAAAATAATATAATTTCATACTGAAACACAGGATTTTATCTGAGAATGGGAGGGAAAGAAAGACCTGCCTCTTCATTTCTCAAGAAATCACTGATAATATCAAGGACAGATAACCAGATATAATAGATCAATATTCTTTGTGTTATAGCAATACCTTACAATATCATTGCAAATATTTATGTAGACAGAAGAATACATAATATTAAAAAGATTTTTTTTTAAAAAGGCACTGTACCTCTGTCCAAACATGAGCGTGGACTTGGTCTCGGCTTCATTGTAGATAGATGGCGAGCAGCAGATGATGATGGTGGTTCGGCAGTTTCCTCCCAGAGAGTCCTGCAGGATCCGAGTCATCTTACTGTCTCGGTATGGCACATGGCTTTTCTGAAAAATAAAATTCACCTTTGTCTGATGACATTCAACCTTGAGAAAGTTTTGCTTGTTATTGAGATTTCTTCCATTATGAAAAAACACAATTATGATAGACTCAACTGTTCCCTCTGCCAGAGCTGAGATAACGTTTCCCAGCGCTGACAGAGATTTGTTGATGTTCTTTGCCTCATCGAGCACTGCTCCCTCAGCTCCAGTCTTGCTGACCTGTTCAGACAGACAGTATTTGCGTTTTTAAAACATATTACTTCATAAAAGTCAAAAACAACCACCTTTAACTAAACATAGGCTCCATTTCACTGATTTGACCTTCTCACTGCCAGCCAGGTCCACCAGGTAGAGCTTCCCAGACAGTTTCTTCTCTGTCTCAATGTTTTCCTGCTTGATGTTGATGAGGAAGATGCTGTGACTGCGGGAGCTGTGCTCATTCATGTCTGGAAAAATTATTTTTTAAAACAATTTTACAGGTGGTCAGGAGCTTTATAGGAACACACAGACATACAAAGTTCAAGTTATTTAAGTATTCATGCAGGGATACGCACTGGTCACTGCCACGTGGCGATTGGCTTTGCCCTCATCAATAACATCCATCACCTCCTCTGGACTGGACACAAAGCGTTCAGTACAACCCTGAGAGAGGGGGGGAAAAACATTTAATTCATTTTTATTAAATAAGACATGCATAAAATGATGTGACTTGTTTATCAAACTCTTGGAAATGTCTGGTTGACCTGACCAATACTGGGTGTTACAGAAATGACAATAAAAAAATAGTCAAATGTGATTGAAATGGGTATCTTTAGAAAGTGGGTCACTATTTTTGTTGCTGCAGAACGCTACTTCATTCTGTCCGTCATTAGGATTCATCATATAAAACAATATCAAAGTACATTTCAAATACAGTTTTTACCCACCTTGACATAGGGCACTCTGTTTTTATCTTCATGCACTGAGAGGTTCGTCTTTGACACTTAAAACAGAACAAAGATCAGGTTTAAATAAAACTGTTTTTAAGTATCACTAAAATTTATCCTGAAAGTTGCACAAATACCATCCAGCAGATCCCTGATCTTGTCCAAGTAGATTTCAAAATAAGAGACCTGCACAAACAAACAGCATCTATGTTTACCAACTTTTTAAACATCATAAATGCACACATCTTTATTCTTAAACTTCTGAATGTGAAAAGGGGCCTAATTTAAATGACTTAATTTGATAAATTGGCATGTGTAATCTATGTGACATTGATCAAAAGTTAGCAAAACTCAATAAATTGTGAATAATTCCTAGGGGATTTCGGCAGGAAGAAAGAAAGAAAGAAAGATTTTTGTTTTGTTTCACCTTGATGTGAAACTCAAGGTTCTCGTCCATGGAGTAGATGTGGTCAAATATGTCGTGGGAAATGCGGGGGATGATTCCCATCAGCTGGGGGTCGTGGAGCTTGCCCTAAACACAAAGTTGATGTGAGTTGAAAAAATATGGAGTATACTCGAAAAATGCAGTATGAGTGTAACATTTTGGGGGGTTCATCAACATAAATGAATACCCATAAGTATATGTTAGCATGAAATCACTTAAAAATAAAAAGAATAAACCTTTTATACACTTTAGAGAAGAGTCTTGCTTCATGGTGAATGCCATTTCCTGATGCCATGTTTCTATAGCAGCTGTTTGTCACAATCTGCAGTCTCATCCCTGGATGTCACTAATTCTTAAACACTTACATTTAAATCTGTGTTGTCATCACAGATCCCAGACGATTAAAAAGAGTCTTGGTGGATTAGTGTACTAGCAGAATTAAATTGCTTGATGTTGATCTAACAGAACAGCCGGAGAGTCAGTGACTTTCACTTTTTATGCTTTGGGATACACTTTGATTACTCAAATCTCAAGTGCTGAATTGTAAGACCAGCAAGAGTACATCCGTTACACAACGATCACTGCAGTAATCATCTGACCAGATGACAGGTCACTGCCAGTCATAACAGCCTGAACTCTGGCATTGATCAACGGTGAAAATTAATATAAAATTGCTGATTTCAAATCAATCTGACCTGAGATATTACAGACGATAGGAACTACACTGACTGGACTGAATGAGTCTCACCTCCATGGTGTGTGTTTTCCCCGAGGACGTCTGTCCATATGCAAAGATTGTCCCGTTGTAACCACCCAGCACATCTACAATCACAAAAATAAAAACACACACATAAAACATAAATTCAAAGTATTAATGATAAATCAACTACTGTTTATATCACCATGGCTATAATTTTTGTAGTACAACCATCTTTTAAATAAATCATTCATATTAAATCAAATCTTACTACTATTCCACATCACACTACCTCTGTCCACATCTGCTGATATGTTACCGACATCGTCACCACTGTTTTTACTAAAGTAACACTACTTCTATTTCTAAACAGTTTAATGAACATTTAAAAAACTTTGTATTACTCTTTAGAATTGATAAGATAGTAAATTGTAACAATACATTAGAGAAGACAAAGCCTGCAGATGTATTCAATTAATCAGTAGACAAAATACAATTATAATGACTAGTAATGATGAAGAGTTCAGTATAAGTAATGGTGCACAGATTGGGTATGTTTGCTGATCTCTGCAGTAGATTAACAGAAGTTAACTAAGAATGATGTTTTGTGGTGTAAACTTTCATACTGCACCTTTAACAATCTGTTTGGCACACTGGTCGTACACATGTTCCTGTGACGTGTTCGGAGGCAGTACACGGTCAAACGCGTAGGGTTTACCCTGTTTCACACGATAATACAAGAAATTACAATCACACAAGTGATAAAAGAACAAGCAGCTCTTCAAGCAACACATTTCATCTTCACTTGTGCATTCTAGCCAGAAGAAAACAGTTCAGAAAGGTGACATTTCTTAAAAACCATGCAAACCTCTGCTCTAGATATGGGGAAATAAAGTATTTCTGTCCACTTGTGCATATTTTATGTTTTATTAATGATGTTTTTACTTAAAACATTTGGAAAGATGTCTGTTGCAATGTCAGGACATTTACTTTACATTTATCTGGCATTATGATGACATATATTGATATAGTTTTTAATAGAACAAGAACTTTGAAATATACTGAAATAAGCAGGATGGATGGATCTACTGCAATTTATCTAAATTAAGCTATTGCATAAATATACATACTGCAGAAACAGTGAGTAAAATATAGTAGTTTATGGCCAAATTAACTTGTGCTTTATAGTACCTTTTAATACAAAAGTTAAACTATTAGCATAAGAATGTACATAACATACAGAAACACAAAGTATCCATGATGCAGAATGGCCAATTTCAACACAATATACTAGAAAAATATAATTGCGCCATGTGCAGCTGAGTAGCATATTAGTTGATTACAATGTGTGGCTCTGAATCTGTAAATAAGAGCTGAAAACTGGCATGAAATTAAACTAGTGTTCTTGATTTTATATATGCGGTAGCCTACTCTTTCTCCACTGCAACCCTGTCACAACATATACATCTGATCGACTCTGGACTAAACACTGCTCTTTTCTATCAGGATGTTGTTCTAAATTGAGAAAACCTGAGCTGAAATTGTGTCCAGTCACACCCAGGCTCTTTCAGCCTGACCATCCATCAGTCCTCCTGCCCTTGTCCAACCACTGACTTGTTACTCTCTGGGGAAAATGCGGTGAAATACGGTTGTCAGCACTTAAGGGCAGAAACAGTCTCTCTCTCTCTCTCTCTCTGAGCCTCAAACTGAAGAAAGGAAACCTCTGACACAGTGACAAAGCTCCTCAGTGAACATGTGATGGTACGAGGTGGTGACATGATGCTCGAAGTTATGACAGAAGAGGAGTGAGCTGGTAAACACTCACAGACGTGAGGAGAGGAAAAATGCTAACGTTGACTTAGACACGGTCTAAAAAAAAATGACGAGTCACAAAGTAGGAAAAGAAAACATGAGAAATGACGCTCAACACTTACTGATAACTGAGATGACAACTGAGGGAGAGGCTGCAGTACAAACTGAGAGATGATTGATGGAAAACAGGTGGTGCTAATCAGGAGAAAACGCAAGGACAGGAAGTAAAACTCAGCAGAAACATGGAGAAAAAAACGCTTCAAAATAAAACAGGAAGTAAACTACAGCAGTACTACTAAATGATATCAAAATAGAGGAAAACCAATTGGTGCCATTTGCTAATCGGCGTCATTTGAATAGAACTTTAAATTTAAGTTCACATGTTTACGTATGACATGGAAAGACATGTATTATATTTCATACTTAGTTGTTAATGTTTGTTTGTTTGAATCTAAAATACATACATGCACACTGCACTGCACTGCACTGTAGACACAAAAAGCAGATTGTAATGACAGAACATAGGTTTTGTTCAAATGAAGTAATTTTGCGCATCATTATTATCAGTCGCTTATATTTTATCAAATGAAAGAACAAAAAAGATGTTTAAAAAAATGAACTAATGTGGAATCTGCAGTAACATATAATATAAATAAATAATGTAAATGTAAAGACAAATAAATATACTTTAAGTATATGGCATTAGAAGTGTATTTATTTACTACGCACTTGCTTCACTGCCTATCTGTAGAGCCACAGGACACTTTCTCCCTCAACACACTGCAGTGTTTGTATTTTCAACACCCCACACACACACACACACAAGCAGTATCAACATGTGAGTAATGTGCACACAGACTTGCCGTTATCACCACGGTGTCCTCGTCTTTGAATTTGGGGATGTACTGGTCTCCTCTGTTGATCTCAGCCTCGTTTAAAGGCCTGAAGCGACACATCACTCTCACCCCACACTCTGCTGCGTCCATCATGACTGCTGCTGATGCTGCTGATGCTGTTTACACCGCTGCTCCGAATAAAACAGGTGAGGATCACTGTGTTTCAGGCAGCCTGGTGCGTAATTTCGGGGTGTGTGGCCTGCAGTGGGGCCTCGGTGTTGATCCTTGCGTCCCCGGTCAGCTGACAGTTCAGATTTGACTATGACAGGGACTGAAAATCATCCTCTGCCAACAAACCGGTCCCGGAGCTAAAACGGGGGGCTTGCTGGTTTAATAACCTCTGATGCGCAACGCGTCCTTCATCCAAACCGAACATGTCGGGGTTGAATCGGGTGCGTCATGGCCAAAGTGGATCAACCGCAGCGCTGCGTCCTCCAGCGGAGACTGTGTCTGCGTCTGTGTTTGTTTGCAGAGCCCGGGGAGGATGCGCAGACGGAGAAAGAGCCGCAGCATCGCGCTGACTCTCGCAATAAACGCGCGTTCCCCTGCAGGGGAAACCGTGGCGCGCTCCTGCGGTCTGCATCAGCACCAACATCACTGAGCAGCTCCTGTGCACGCGCGCCAACAAAAATATCCTAAAAAATGTCCTAAAACGCTTTATAAACTTAAACACCTGACCTTTAGTTCAATGGATAGAAAGTTATATATTGATATATGTACGTTATAACATGTAAAACAAGGCGAAATTGAAAATTTCATACATTTACCCTTTTAATAGTCCCACATTTCTACATCGCAACAAAATTACATATATATTTTAACTCGACATTTGTTTATTTCTTACTTTACATGTTTTAAAAGGGATTATCTCAAATGTATACGCACCAAGTTGCCAAAAGTTTAGATAAAAGATATTTTGAAATAATAAACAATATTGAAAACTAGACAGTATTTAATTTAAAGGTAAGTACTTGGTTGATAAAAATCCCACTTTACCATGTTTACCTGTTTAGACTGATTTAATTTTATACATATTTTAATAGAATATATACTGAGTATAATTGTATAAAAATATTATTTGTATCACATTTACAAACTCTCATCTTTTCATTCTATATTTATAATAAATTATTATAACAGACATTAAACGTGTGCTCTCCTATTTGCCCAATAGATGGCAGTGTGTGACAAAACATACCCTTTTTAAATGATCTCGCGCCACACTTCAGTCATGACTCACAATGAACCCCTATAACAAAGAGGAACCTAAAGGAAACAGACTACAATACACGTACAAGTAAGAGTGAACATGTTTTTAATATCTTAAACATCTGTGCAACATTGTTCAAAATGTTACATCACTGCATGACCTGTAATGTTTCACAATATTTACAAAAAAAAATGCTGCTTACATCAAACCATTAAAAAAAGTCCAAACAATCTCAAAATAATGGACTCTGACAAAACTATCCCTAGCCCACATTAATGCAAAAAAAAGGAAAATGAACAAGAGCAATCAAGTGCACATCATACTTCACGCAAGTCTATTTTTTTTTTGAAAAGTATATATTAGTGACAAAATATATACTTAATTACAAGTTGAAAAAATAAAATACTGACAAGGGAAGGGTGGAAAAGAGAGCAGAGATTCAAAACATAGTTCACCAGCAGGAAAAATAAAAAATAAAAAAAATATCACACACACAACTCAGCACACACACAATCACTGGCATGAAGAGGAAAAAAATAGACTGCACAGACTGACCCGAACACAAAAAAAGGGTTTGAACTCTTGACCACAAATAACGTGAAACTGATATTACAGATCCAAAACACATGGGTTCCCAACAAGAGACGGGGTTCCTGCATGTCATTGCACAAAGAGAAAAATATGGGAGGGGAAAAAGGCAGAATGGACTTTACTGAAAGAGCTCACATGTTCGACACCGAACGTCACATTCCGAAAAGGAACGGAAGATTTTCTCGCCACGGAATACAGTAAAAACTAAAAGGTTCTCAAAAGGGTGAACACTGGAAAAAAGGACATTTTGAAAAAAAGGATGGCTTTCATAACAAGATGTTCCCTCTTCACAAATTTAGTATCTTAAAAATTTTGTCAAAGCCCACTTTTTTTTAAATTTAGCAAATGATGTCAGATTTTTTTCAAAATGCCTTGGGAGTTTTTCAGTGTGCACATCATAAATAAAGTCCGATATGTTTTGAACTATGTGAGAAATCTCACCAGAAAATACAGTACATATAACTTTAAGGTTCTAAAGAGTGACATCACACGAACAAACATGTTAACTTGGCTGTAATTAATATTTTTGACTGATTCTGAGCATTTCTTGAGAGGACAAAAATGAACAATAGTGTTAAAAGTAGGAGAATTAGATTTATACCATGATCAAAAGTCATTTGTTCATCTGGTCTTCAACATAAATGCATTTTCATGTCATGGCATTTCAGAGGAACTTTATTTTGGAGGTTTGATGTGTCAGAAATTCAGAAATTGTTAAGAGTGGAGTACCTCAGTACAAATTAAATACATTATTTTTAACTGGTTGTATATGTGTTTAAATGTAAAGCTGCAAACAAATCACTACTCCATGGCTCTCGGGTGAGGTCAGATTAATTTTTTTGAAGGCAGACAAAAACTTCAGTCCCAGTTTTTTTTGAGTGTGCACAAGTTTCTAAACAGTTGTTCTTTGTCATTGATTGGTATATTGCACTTGATAAAACATAGTGTTTTAGGTTGTTAGTTGATTTTGATCTGGAGGAGCACCTGTGTCTGTGTGTGTGTGTGTGTGTGTGTGTGTGTGTGTGTGTGTGTGTGTGCGTACACAAGTTCTTCCACAGTCCCCAATTCCGTGCATCACAGTACGTCAAATTTCCGATTCTCTGTTTTCGTCTTGAAACGTTCATAGTTTTACAACTGCATTTATTACCAACATGGACAACGTCTGCCCTTTCAGACATGCATTTTCATAAATATTTACGGTCTTCGACAAAAAAGAAAAAAAAAGACAATCTGTAACAAAAAACAAGCAACTTAAAAAGCCTCACTGTAAATAAAAAAAGAGGAGTTATCGGCAATACTCACTTTTTTAAATAAAAGGGAACATGACCTTTGTAATGGACTGTGAATACATGAGCTTCTCACTTGTTAAAAAAAACAAACATACATATACACATATAAGGCTTGAGTTCTCAACTCTTGGTAGTATTATTGCCATCTAGCATATTTGTAAAGCTTAAAATAAATATGGAATACTGTACATAAATAATTTACATCAATAACAAAAAGATAGAAAGAAATGAAAAAAACACACACACACACACACACACACTCTCACGCAAGGCCCCTAAATGCGAGAAATACTTTCACTGCTCTTGAAAAACAAGTTAGTGTTCTTTTCATGATAATCTAACCTTTGCCTCTGAGGTTGGATACTCTACCTAAAGCTAGAGTCGTGTCGAAAATGACTACAGTCATGAACCTAAAACAAATCACTGTACAAATGAGTTCTAGAACATAATCACAAAGACCAAATAAGACAATTTATTGATGCCGCCTGTGATTCATGGTTGGAGGTGATGAAAAAAATCCACCCAAATGCACATTTTGTGGAGATTTTGTGTTGCATTTGAGGAGTTTTACTTCTTTAGTTAACCAAAAGATACATACTTCCAGCTCCATTTATTATTAATGACCTCAAACATTCTGGTCTTATTTAGAAGCATTTTTTGCTGACATGGAACAATGATAAAATGTCTACATTTGTCACTGCAACTGGTGATTATTTTGACCATCTCGCAGATTATTGTACTGATTTAATTCAATGTTTACGATGCACCATTGGAATACCAAGAACAAGGCCCTCAAATATCATGATTTCCTTCCTACACGGCAATGAAATCCTATTTAATCACTTTACAACTGATCAAATGAAAATCCTCTCAAGAGAGAAGCTGCAATCAGTATATTGATTAATTATTAAGATTAATTAGAGATAAATATCATGCCAATCAACTGACTGCTTATTTATTGCAATAACACAGTTACATGATTAATGTAGATAATGAGTTTTTCACTATAGTCTGCACAATTTTAAACTTCACTAAAGCCAGAACAGTGCTCTTTTAAGTCAGAGAATCAGCACATTTTGAAATGTCAAATGTTTTGTGTCTCATTCTGTCACAGAGAGGAGGCTTTTTTACTTCACATCTTTGAGTAGTAGCGGTCATTTTCACTGCACATGTTTCGGAAAATGAGCAGTGACCATGCAACAGCAAATTTGTGCTGTGAGAAAAATGATTCCGGAAGATCTAAAACAATTGACTCACTTCCGACTCACGCTGAAACAAATTATCAAAGTATTTTGACAATCAATTAATAGATTAGGAGTGGGTTTATTTTAATAATATTTTTTTATTATTTAACCGTATGACAATCATTACAATCGGGCCGTGAACTGGGATCATTTTGATTTTATGGCTGTAGTATTGTCAAAACATGTTCAATGAGAGAGTGCTTCTGCCCCTTTTCCCAAAATAACTTTCACTTTCGATACCTGGCAATTATTCAATCCATCTTCTACCGCTTTAATCTCTACATGAGGGTCGCCCAAGGTACTGTGCTAATCTCAGCTGACAGGTCACCAGTCCATAGTTTTAGAATTTTCTAAATTAATATAAATGGTCATGAGTAGTACACATGCCAGATCTTGTCGGCAACGACAGGATTACTCACAGAAGGGTTAATAATCAGCCTCTTAAATGTGAGTATTTTCTGGTTTCTTTGTGCCATATAATGACATCATTATAACTGAATAATTTTGGTTTATAGACAAAACAAGACATTTGAGAGCATGATTAAATTAATCGAGAGATTAATCAATTAGGGAAATAATTAATTGCAGACCTAATTCACACTAAAACATTTCTTGCAAAACTCCTGAAACTTAAGCAACACAAAATAACATGTAACATGAAAGTGCGTAAGGGTGGATTTTTCCTTCTTAAAACTACAGGTAACCAACTTTTCGTTTGTCTGGCGGTTGTGATAAAACCACAACCAATTCACGTGCTAAACAGACAAAACTGGTTCTTCCTCTGAGTCATGATTTTCCTGTCATGGTTAAGATTTAACCAAAACTTGTGTGGCAGGTGGTCATTTCTTGGGGGAACACTGAACACTTCCTCATAAAAGTTCATTCATGTGTTTTATCTCGTCAGTACAAATAAACACAACTGGGGTGAAGTGACTTGTCATAATGGAGGACTCAAATACTTATGCCTGTTCCACTGCTGTTTCCTTATTTAAAAATAATAATAATAATAATAATAATAATAATAAAAAATTAAAATAAAAAAACAGCACGTCTTACGGTTCATCATATAAAAGCTTTAGGCTGTATTCTTATTTATCCTATGCATGCGGTCATATGCAACCGCATTTCTGAATAGAAACCAAGACATTGGTACACTTCTGCTTTGTTTTGTACAATAAAAGATAAAATGTGCATTAGGTACGCTTGTACATGACATTATACAATATTTACATTCATTTCTTAATAGCATGAAATTTCAGGATTATCTATATACATATTGAAAATGTATCAGAAATATTTGGACTGTCTATTTTTCTTAAATATGTAAGGTAATGCTTGTAGCTTTTTTTGTTTGTTTTACTATATTATACTAGAAAAAAATAGTTAATTCATTGAGCAGTAGACAAATTGCAACCATTTTTGACTTTTTTTCGATATTTTTCTTTTTTTTTCATTTTGCTTGTTATCGGTAAAACTGTATTGGTGATTGGAATTTCCAGCACCTTCTGTGGTCGGTCAATAAGTCAAGTTGATATCATGGAACAATGATGTACCACTGAAAGTCTATGTGTAGCACCTGTTAGAGAGCTCAGATCGCATCGTGGCTGAACGGACAAAGTCGCTGAAGACTTTGAGGACGTTCCTGGCCCAACACATTCACTGTTATCTGGATATTTTCCTCCTCTTAGGCTTCGGGAGCTTCACCTGACGATCCCTCGACGGGATCTGATGGCAGGCAGACAGAAACATTACAATGAAGGCTGGACAGGTAGGTGGAGTGAGAGTAAGTCTTTATGTAAATGTATTAATCTAAATCTCTTTACATTTAAATAAGGTGTAAATACTCACTGCGCCTGACATCTTATCCAGCTCACTCATGGCCTCGTGGATAGCAGCTTCTAAGTGATTATTCAGTTTCCCCGGTCTGTTGGAAAAACATTAATGTATCTCATTTTCATTTAGGTTGGTGCAACCAACACAATCAGTAAAATTGTAACCAAGGAAAGTGTCTCAATCTTTAGTTTTCTCCACATTATAAGACTCTATAAGTAGACCAAGAGCTTAGCAGGTGCAGTAAAAACATAAACCATGAAAACACCTCAATTAGATTGAAGTTGTTTTTCCAGTATGTTCATTATAAACTATATGTAAATATGCTGCTGTGGTTAACTTACTTCAGGCCTCTTTTGGCAGCTCTGTCAAGTGCCTCCAAGTCGTGAGTTAGTGTTTTGAGCTTCTCTGGCTCGACCTGGATGGAGACCATAAAAATCATGTGAGTACATTCATAAACTGTTAAACAGCAGATTGAGAGTCCAACTAAAAGTAAAACAATAATGAATTTAGACAGTTTGATGGTAAGTTGGCAATTGTGTAATGTGTACCAACAAATACTACGAGCCTATCTGCTGCCAATCCTCACTCTTATTTAGGCAGAAATATTAAGATGGCAAATAAAATGAAGGCAGGGGGTCACACACTGATGACTCACCTTCGCCTGCTCCCGCAGCTGCATAGCAGCACTGTGCACTTGTTCTTCCCCGGCCAGCTTGGCAGGCCAGGGAGGGAAGCCCTTAAGCTGACCCCAGACCAGCTCCCCCATGTTGAACGTCCTGGACCGGTAGTGAAGCAGCTCTGAGGAGGGAGAGTCTGGCTGCCGCAGGTCCTCCTCACTGCTCAGGCTCTTTGTGTCCGAGGGACTGGGCGCCATACCGTTGAAATGGCCGTTGTAGTGGCTGTAGTCTTTGGCTGTGGCCAAGGGTCCCTCCAGGCTAGTAGAGGAGCTGGGCGACTGGTCGTCCCCCGTCAGCTCCTGCCGTGGGGGACCCAGGACTTCTCCGTAACCCCGAGTGTTGAAGTGGGGGGTGGAGCCATTGATATGAGCGCAGCGTTCGACAGTCTGCTCCAAACGCTCCTTGTAATTAGAAGGAGTCCGACTGCAGTTGTTGAAGCGATAGGCATCATCGATAAAGACCTTATCGTGGGCCATGGCCAGGCCATGATCGTTGGACCCCTCGGTAGGGCAGGGTGGGGCAGGAGCCAAGCTGGCGGGTCGATCCATGCAGGGACTACTCCTAACTTGGGTAGAACACTCTAGAAACTCCTCACCACCCCAAGCACTGTTGTTGCTGTGCGTGTCAAAACTTCCCCCATGCTGGGTCTCCCCATCCCATTGAGCCCTGGGAGTTCCACGGCCAGGAGAACGGAAGTAGTCATGGGCCTCTGGGCCATCTGGAGTGCTCTTCCCTGCATCCATGTTTTTCTGACCTCGTCCTGGCCTCACCTGCCTCGGTCTGGTTTGCTCTCCTTCCTGGTGCCCGTGCAGGACTGCACTAACTGCTTGGGGAAGGTTAACAGGCTCGCCTATAGAAGCAGTGAAGGCACTCATGGCACTAAGGGCAGGCACTGGACTTGCCTGTGTTGTCCCGCTAACTGTGGTGGTGATGGTAACGTGCATGCCCTTGCTAGCAGCATCCACTACAGCTCTGTAGATGGCATCCACCGACTCTGGGCCTCCAACTGGGCCTCTGTCAGATCCAGACGTACCTGTTGGAAGTCCCTCTCCCTGGGGCTGTTGCCCCTCCCCAAACTGTGGATGTGGCAAAATCCCCGGCTGTGGACATAACAGAGAGGTTAAGAGATTAGGCAAACTGAGTTTGAAACTATCAAAAATGCTACAGAGAACATGTAATCCTACCTGGTAGTTCTGGTAGATGTAGGCCATGGAGCCAGCGTTGGCCATGCTGCTGTCTGTGTAGGGTGGGTTGTCAGAAAAGTGCTGCTGGCCCTGGTAAGCTGGATGGGAGGCCACCCCCTGCTGCATGCCTTGGTGGACCTGCTGCTGATACATCTGACCTCCAGCATTAATGTGCGGTTGCAGGCCAACACCACAGCCAAGGGATGATGGGTTTCCTGCAAAACCAATGAGACATAGAGACAAGTTTTTGTATGAAACTCATGTTATTGGAAACAGCACAATTTAGAAATATATTGTCTTTATTTAAATCACTGCATCAGTTTGACTTGAAACAGCTGTTCTGAGAGAAATTTCCTCAATTGAAAAAAAAATCACTTCATAATTGTTTGGATTTTAATCTATGGGTATGAATGTGATACAATTAGACATTATAGACTTGAAATAAAGGTGTATTTATCTTTACTCAGAGCTACACAGCAGTGTGGAATGTATACCTTTTCAGATTTAGTGTGCCCACCAGAAAATGAATAGCAAAGCTGAGCAAGTACTTTTCCATCAGGGATTTAAAGTTGCACACTAACAATATCTTGCACCCCGAACTAACAGACAGACACTACCAGATTTGTAGTACAGACTTGTGTGCAAAACACATAAGGGTAGACCCTGAAAATATATCAAGGCAACAAAATGTATCAATGAATAAAGAGAACGCCCAGCAGCAACGTTGCAGAGATAAAGCCGAAGCAGATACAAAATCTCAGAGGCTTAATGCTGTGTTTTGTGTGACTGTGTGTGAACAAGCAGCAACTGGAGCAGCTGGTTGGATGCTACGTAGCTGAAGGGCAGCTGTGTGTGTTCTCCATTTTTTCCCCTCCTCTCGTCTTTCTTCCCCTCTCCTCTCTACACTGAGAGCCATGACTCGACCAACCCCTCCCCCTTCCACCCCACATCCTCCTCTACTGCTATGATATAGTGACGGCTGTTGCCAAGGGAGGTTGCCATGGGAACCAAGTGATGATTGGTGGTTCTGTCCGCTGCCAGGAAGCTTGTTGGGGGAGCTGAGTGGGTGGATGAGGGGGGTTACAGGGGTCGGGTGGTGTGATTTTAGTCTGCTGGGGGATGGGGGGCAGTCAGCTGGGTAGCAGGGTGTCTGGGGGGGTTACAATGAACTTTGGAGTATTTGTTAGTGGTAAGAGTGGTGGGGGTGTTAAAGATTGCTAGCTGTCTAGAAACAGATGGTTAGAGGCTAGTGCTAAGAAGCCACTGACTAGGCCACTTTCAAAGCCTCCACAGCTCTTAAGATCCTAAACATGTCATTCAAATTATTTTCAAGGACTGGAGGATCCAGGGAGACACTCAGCAGCATGACATCTGCCATTTCTCTTTTATATCAGGAGAGTAAGTGCTTACGAGAGTCTGTATTTTGTACAGTTCCGGAAATGAACATACAAATCTGTAACCAACGGTCGATATTTTCCGTTAATTGATTAGTTAAAAATTATGACAGACAACAATCAGATGGCAGAGTGTTGAGAAATGGAGGCAAAAAACCTTCAATAAAAAAACCCCAACAACTGATGAATCAGTTATCAAAAATAGTTGCCAATTAATTTAATAATCAATTAATTGTTGCAGCCCTATTAACATAACACACATCCATGTCTATACCCCAGCCAAGCTGGCAATGGAAGTTAGCAGTAGCAAGGTAGATGGCAACAAAAATGATTAACCACTGGATATATGTAGAAAAACACAGAAGCTATTTAATTTTGAGCCATAAAAACAACAGTGAGATCAAACCTGGTGCCTGTGTTTCTCATAACTGAATTCTGGCTCATTTATCAAGGACAATAAAACTTTGCTATATGTTTTGCTGTATTGACAAATACAATCTTTATTTTTTTTATACGCACGAAATATGGTTATATCCCCACAAGCTGATGTTATATATATAAAATATATATGTAGAAACTACAGTTCCCAATGACATCTTCTGACTTTTCCTATGCCACTGGCAGCAAATGTCATACTCCTCCTGACCCACACGGGACCAAGTGAATTTTAATTATTTGACTTGAATTAAATTAAGAATATACAAGGCACCTGGTGATAAGGACAGGTGTCCAGCAGCAGGCCTTGGTGATATCCCCACTATAAACCATATGAGGACATGCAGATGCATGATGAATACATAAATGCATTCCCTGGTCACACAGCAGGCAGGGACAGGCAAAATACTAAGATGGGGTCTTTTCAGTGCTTTCAGAAAAAACACAGACATCAATGTGTCTATACGCAGACACTCAAACTTACAGTCACACAAAAAGTAATTCATATGCCCACAAACAGAAGCACACACACACTGTATTACAGAGTTATTCAAACACACACAGGATAAAACCCTCATTAAAGGCTTCACTCTGGTCCCCATTCAGGGGCCATCGTTACTATAGCGACCAGCTAGCTGGGAGAAGCTCTTAAGAGCGCCCTATCTGGGCTGCTTCCCTTAAAGTGTAATGCAGATCCCATTTCCATCTTCTTACACCATTGACTCATGTTAGCATACAAATAAAACAAAGAGAAACACTGGTTGACTGACAATTAGCTTAGCTTCCAAAGATGAAGGGCCTCCTCATTAGCTCAATGATGCTGGAGGAGCCACACCACCTTGGTTCAGGGCCTATCAACTAAATCCTTCAGTTTGGTTTATAAATGTAGAAACCACATCTTAACTGAAATAGTGTCTGATCACAAAGGGGGAATAGAGGAAATATTCAATGTATAAATCTCAACACTTAACAGTGTGCACATTGTGTAGGTAAACTGCAGAGAAAAACATTTTAATCTTATCAGTGGACCTGAAGTACTGTGGTTCTAATATCTTACCTGTATCAGAAATGGTCTGTGTACAGCCACCATCACCAACTCCATGTGGCATCACCACCATGTTAGTCCGTCCCATACTGTGATGGAGGTTCTGCTGTAAGGGATTGGGGCCAGGATGGGATAGAGGTGGGGGGTTAGTGTTGGGGTGGCCCAATGGCATGCCATCAGAACCCACTGGTCCACTGCTTGGCCCCATAGGCCCACAGTTATTCATAGAGGAGGCCTGCATTTGAGCCATCATGTCAGGGAACTGGCCTAACCGTGAGCCCAGATGACCACCAGAAGGGTCCATGTTCTGGCAGTGCTGCATGGCATCTCCAGGACCCTGCAGCCTCTGCTGGACATGGAGATTCTGCTGAGGGCCACCGGGGCCAATTCCCATGCAGTCGTTATAGTGCAGTTGTGCGGCACCTTGAGGACCCTGCCCTGGGCCAGGGCTAAGACCTGGACGGTGGCTGTTCCCACCCAAGTTGTGAGAGCTCTGGCAGCTCATGGACTGGAGAAGCTGGGCCATTGAGGTGTTTGGGGGAAGGTTTCCAAGTCTGCCCAATTTTCTCAGCTGTTCAGGTGCACTGGGTCCTGGCATATGTGGTCCACCCATGCCTGATTTGTTAAGCATGTTGTAGACCATGTTGTTACTATTGTCATGGTTTACAGGAGTGCTGCTTGATGACTGTTTCCGTTTGCGCATGGGGTCCTTCTGCTGGGCCATGAGCTTGTCTCGAAGAGCTGCCCTTCCACTCTGGCCTTCAGGAGTGTTGAGCAGAATGTTGGAGTTAGGAGGGAGCATGGGATTTAAAGTGCTGTGTCCCTCAATGCCTCTGGGGGCACTCATAGAGCCTGGGTGGCCACCACTCCCACCATTACCTCCACTACCTGCTCCCATGCCTGTCATACCAACTCCACCTCCAGCCATTACAGCAGTGCTGTTGCCAGCAGCGCTGAATTTATTTTGATTTGCTAGCTGTGCTTTGGCTGCGGCTGACAAGAGACTGCTGGCTGGGAAGGAAGCAGCATTCTGTTGGTTGAGGATCTGGTTGAGGGGCATGCCCAGTAGTCCTGGGTGGCCCTTCTGGGAAGCGCTTGGGGCTGCCATAGAAGAAGATGAAGAGGAGGATGACGATGTGGGTGAATACATGGGGTTACCATGCTGCTGGGCACCAATCGAGTTTCCCATGCCAGGCAACAACGGGGACTCTTTGTACTGGTGAAGTTGGTCTGTTTTGTTGGTGGAGGGGCTGGAGGGCATGGCTGGCCTAGGAGATCCCATTGCCGACCTGGGGGAACGAGGGGGAACCTTTGTGCTGCCACATGGGGCCTGGTGCCCAGCAGGCATTACAAAGTTCCCATGATCAGAGGAGGTGGAGGATGAGCGTGAGCGATGAGGGGAAGCCTCCATTCTCCCTAGGACAGGCACAGCCATGTGGACAGGGGAAGTGACAGGGGATGGGGACATGGAAGAAGCCGGTCCACCTTGTTGAGTCCTCTGAACATGGCCACCATGCCCCACAGGCCCAGGCTTCATGGTGGGTAAAGGTAGGTTGCTTGGCAGGGGAACAATGGCAGGAGGGGGTATGTTTACATTCATCATTGGTACCTGAGAGTGGATGTTAGGCTGGAAGTTGGAGGGGTTTGGGGCATTAGTAAGGGGCTGGATGACTGGTTTGCTGGGTATAGGGTCCAAGATGCCGAGGGGGTCTTTTTCTGAGGTCAGCTGTCTTTTCTGAAGAGCACAGGGTGTTGGTATGGATTGGGGGGGCACTGGATGCACAGGGGGCTGTGTTTTATGGTGAAATGCTGCACGGGCCATTTCCATACTAGGGGGGAAGTTGCCCCGTGGCATGTTCATGACAGGGCTTTTGGCAGTGGCCGTTGGGGATAAGGGCGTGCTAGTCCTCCCTGTCATAGCACAGGATGGCTGGCTCACAGAGGAGCCATGGAGCATCACACCGGGTGGGGAAAGAGGTGTCCTAGTATTAGCATGAATTGAGACTGAGCCAGGACTGCTGGCTCCTGGAAAACCACAAGGATTGGTCCTTGAAAAGCCATCAGGGCTGCACAAAGTGTCCGCACTTGGAGACATTGAACCATCTCCATACAGCCTAGCACTGGTGCGTTGTGGGCTCAGCATGCCGCCATACCCTGCCCGGTAAGGGGATTTGGGGCCTGGCTCCCCACTGCCCAGCCTTTGTGGTCTGGGGTACCCAGAGTAGAGCTCTGGCTGCTGCGTTATACCCGTCTCCTGGGGTGGATACAGCCTCTGTTGCTGTTGTCCAGCTACCATCATCATCTTGAAAGGACTTTTGCAGTCGGGACCAACAGCATTGGACAGGCCATCATGGGGTTTAGTCCTTATTGCACGTGGAGTTGTGGAATGCCCAGAAACCACAGATGATGTACCTTAGGGCCAAACAAAGCACAAATCAATAAAAACACCAGATAAAATTCCAGACAGGGCAGGAAAGTCATAATGGCTGAAAAACCAATAAAATGACCAGCAAGCTAATATCAGTGCTTTACTTAATTGCTTGATCTCTGGAATTCAGCTGCAGCTGAAACACATTAAGATAAGGGAACTAACGGTCGTTATACTTCAGCATCTATAACAATTGTATTTGTATTTACATATACTCATACCTCCCCCTGGGCTTGTCAATGTCAGAGGTGGGTGTGTCTCCATGCTCTTGTGCAATGTGGCCACGGCCAGAAGCTTCCTCTTGTGAATGCAGAGTTTGGTGACATCTTCATCTGCTTTCACATCCTCCGCTGTCCTTTGCTTGACTGCTGCACCTGGGTCGAAGTTGAACACCTAAGAAACAAGATAAAAAGAATGAAATGTGTATGCATAACAATTTGAGGGGGAACCCAATAAATGTGAACCAGATTATTTAAAATTTGCTTTAAAATAAAAATTGATTCAGGTAGTTTTGTCTTGAAGCACTGGAGCCATTGAATTAACATTAAAAAACCATAATATAAAATTGATGTTGGTCAGTAGGCCATTAAAGGTCAAATAATAGAAATTCAAGGAGGAAAATATGGGATTTGTGGGGGTTTATAACTGCTTATTAAATCATCAATAATAGAGCAGGGAATCCAACTTTTTTTTTTTACAGACAAGACGATATCAACCTGATAACAGTCTGATCTGACCGACAGTGGAGACAATTTTAGCTTCAAGAAGGATAATAGGTCAGATTACTACGTAATATGACACAGTGGGTGCTTCAAAGCACACTGATGTTTGTGAACTGGTCCTTCATAGAAATCAATGGAAGTGGTCAGTGTGAATTTTTTCATACATCCTGAGCACATGAAATGGGAGTGAAGAAGAGTATTGAGCAGGTGAAGTGGTTTGAGAGCTTTTTCTCAGGACATTTTAAAACTTTTCCTAATGAAATTTGGTCACTACTGGAATTGATTGAAGCTGATACTAATTGAAGTGGACCACAGTGTCCGTACTCTGTTTAGGACAAAACCACAAACATTTTTACAGCCACATGACTGTGACCTTTCAATTCTCAAAAAGCTGTTAAAGAACAAACAAGGCAAAAAACACACAGTGCCCTGCCAGAAGTATATTCATCTTGGTTTGACTAGAGGGAAATTATTTCCTACTCACAAATATGTTACTTTGCCCTAAATTATTTCCTTTATCTGCTTCCCTCATGACTGCCAAATACATAATACACCCTACCTTAAGGACACTTATTGCCAGTTATGAACAGCCCATTTGGGATCGAATCTCTCAGAACGGATGTTATTATGGAGTCTAAACAGGGCCTCAGTGATTTTGCACATCACCTTCACATCTGCTCTGGACGCTCATCAATTTTTTTTTACAAACACTTCAGCGATATTTGCAAAATAAATTAAAATCAGTTAAAAGAAAAACCTTGGACAATGACTAAGATTTGTAATACAGAAAGGCCACATGTTCATGCCTGCTCAGATAAATGTATTTGTTTTTTGTTTTTGTTTTTTTGCACAACAGCATTTTGGTCACTAATTATTATATGTAGTGATGTTGTATTCTGGAGCCAAGTTAAGAGAAACAGAACCAACAGAAAATTACCTTGTGGAGGATGAGTGGGCACTCCAGGCCACATTTGCAGGTTCCATCTGTCAGCAGGTAGGTCTTCACCTGCTCCAAGCTGGACAGTACTGAGCCACTGGGACTGAACACAGAACACAACATTAGGCTGACATTCAGAATCTAAAGTGACTAACTCACACAAGCTAGATTCCCACTAAAATGTATGGCAAATTGTAACCAAATCTTTCAAATTTCATTAGAACAAAATGCATATCCACAGTATGTGTTTATCTGGGTATTTCAGAAATTAAAAGTAGGAATGTGAACAGGATCACAGCTGCAGTTTATTAACTTTAACCTTGTGAAGAATTATATGTGCCCATATTCCCCCAGAAGATTTCAAGCGCCCATTATTCTTTTTCTTGATCACTCTTCATTTGCACCGTGTCCGCCACGTTTTCGTTCAAATGTCTGTTGTGATGCGTAGCGTGGGTGGGAGAACACTACGTAGTACATACATGTAAGGGGCTTGATTGAGCAGCTGAACTAGGCTTGTAGGCTCAGAGAGAAGCGGTCAGCTTTATTAAATAGCATTTGCAAGGCAACATAAAAATAACATAATATACCGGTATGGCAATATTGTCTCAACTACATATCTTTTTCAAAAATATACCGGTATAACTCTTACTACCAGTATATCACCCAGCCCTAACCCAAAATAAACCAAACAGTCAACTGCTTTAGTGAACTAAAGCAGTTGACTGTGGCAAATACACACGCTAGTGGTGATGATGTGGCTAATGTGTCTAAAGGACCCTAAAGGTATTAGGGGTGGGAATCACAAGGAACCACTTGATGCAATACACAATACATGGTCCACAATACCAATAATATCATAATACAATCATTCAAATATTGCAAGATATGTCACAGTATCTGTCCAACTGAAGAAAATAAAAACCTAGAAGTGATGGATTTCTCCAGGTATTAACAACATAGAGATCAAAGTGCATAAAGACTATGCATTGAATGTGGATGGGGTGGGATGGGTAACATAGCTTTCTCTGCCATTATCCCTCTGTAAATTCCCTCTTCTTCAGCCAGGTAACTTCTGTTCCAAGTTTGCCTGATTCACTGGAGCAGTGCCGCCGTGAGGAGACATCAAGTAGCGGTGCCCAGAGAGTGAAACTGGCAGGGACCATTTACTTTAGAGCGCCTTCACTTGTTAATTAAAATACTGATATTGATTATGGTATTGCATGATAAAGGACGGCAATATATTACCAAATCGATATTTTGACCCACTCTTAACACAAAATTCACTCAGAGACTTAATGGTAAGTCTCTGCATGGATTTTATAAATGAGGGGTGACTGGAGTAAGGAATTTGCCAGGCACATCCCAAACCAGAATCCATTAAAAAAACATTGTCATTGTGGAGGTAAAAACAAATCAGGTACAAATTTTGCCCAATTTTCAAATATAGTCCTGCACTTTTGTCAGAACAGAGTTGCATTGTATCTGTGGTGGACTTTTATGGTTGACTTTTTCTTACCTTATGTATACGACCCCTCGGCCAAGATCCGCCTTGCGCTGCCAGCCTATGGGGACCTGGACAGGGGCGGCCTGCCTCTCATCTCCTGCCTCACAGTCCTTTCCGCCATTCATTGCTCCACTGGTTTTACACTCGACACCTCAGAGGTATATATCAGACCAGCGTCTTCACAATGTACGTCATGTTTGTCTTCCAAAGCGGTGGTGGTGGTGGGAAGGTAGAGGAGATGCTTTGGGCAGTAGGATTATGCTTCAATGTGGGACTCCACTCTCAGGTGGAGCTGAAGGGGAGGTGGATGAGCAGGTGGTCGGGTAGGGTGAGGCAAGCTCACAGCAGACCCTACCCTTGCTGCTTCATGGCTACAGTGCTGAATTGCACATGGACTTTCATTACTGCATTTTGACATTCAGAGCCAAGCAGCTGAAAAGGTGAGGGTCTGAAATTGGTGTGTGTTCACACGGGAACGTCCTTTTTCTAACTAGTTTTTTACCATTTATCTTCTGACACCCACAATTATGTCCTTCAGTCAGCCAGATAAGATATATTCAACATATTGACTCCCAAATGCTGTTGGGTATTGGTTTTCCCATGGTTCCTATGAGGGCAGAAGAGAAAAGGAATTAGCTAGGATGATCAAATTTCTTTGCAAGATTTTAAATCCATAATTTAATTGACTCCAAGAAAATCGACAACAAGAAACATTTAATATCTGGCAGCGTTTCCATTTACAACCAATTATTTATATTGCCCTTCTGAAATGGAAAGAAAAAACTGAAATGTTGAAGGAAATACTTTGATTAAAAGTACGATTAAAAGGGCATCAATTGGGCATGTTGACAGAATCAAGCCACTGTTTTCTGACTGATAACTTGAAGATTCAGTAAAAACATCAGTGATATTATTAAATGGCTATTCCATGATGATCTGATGGAGTAGATGAAAGTAGTAGATGCAGTAACTTTCAATGTGTTGTTACTTGTTTCTGTGTATTCTGCAGCCGCACTAAAATGAAGTGTTAAATCACAGAACAGTAAAAATGTGTGATTAATATCCTTACATTTATTCAACACAGATGAGTCTCCATGGTTTAGCTTTGATAGTTAATTACTACTAGTCCCATTAGAGTGAGTATCATGGTTGTCTGTTAATTGGTACGTGCATCACTATTAAAATGAAGACGTGGTTCTATTTATGGGATTAAAATTAGATGTTTTTTAACTGCCAAACTGGTTTTAAACTAACAGGATTCAGGTTCCACAAAACGATGTTCAACTTCATCCTTAACTGTAAGGAACTCAGCTTCATATCAGTCAGTAAGAGCACAAAAACTGATGCCAGTCCACTACATCAGGGAGGCAGCAGTAAATCCAAACACATTTAGAACAGACAAACATGTCCAGTGAAGATATCTTCTGGCAATGTTTACTTGTTTATAGTGGACTGCAGTACAGTTGTTGGCAATACTTGCGATGTTTATTTTACAGAATTGAACCTAGACCAAGATTCAGTCAAGAGATCACACAAAATACTGTAACTGACCCCAAACACCAAAACCTTAGATCTTTACAGAAAATCACTTATAAAGACATTTTAGATTTTTGATTAACAATATTATAACCAATATTCTCTCTCTGATAGAACAGCCAAGGTAAATCAGGCTGAATTTAGTCAGTGACTGACAAAGCCCCATGAAAAGCTTCTTCGCAGCCAGTGCTGCTGCTGCTGACTCATAACTGCCCTGTGAGCAGCTGATACTGAACCCAGTGACACTACCAGCATTTCTGAAAATGAAGCAGCAGTTAAATGTCTCCTGTTTATGTGGAAAATACGCAGCGGAAACTGTCGCACCTCGTCATCTGAGTAGGTGTGTGATGGTTTCTTTGGGTCAGAGAAACCGCCACAAATGTTTAATATGTAAAATATGTTCATGTCACCAGTTCACTCGACATTTCCTCCCCCATTCCCCAACTCATGACTCATCGATTACCTTGTGCAAATTATTTACGATACATTCTAATTGCTAACCTTTCAGTGCAGACTGATGGTTTTTTGAAAATGACACTTTTGGCCTTCTTGCATTTGTAGAAGTGCGGAGGTGGACACATAAAAACCTTCTTAAGGGGGTTAAAAAAAATTATTGGCATGCTAGGCTTTATATGGTTGCATTAAGGGGTTACATTACTCTTTTGTCTTCATAAACATATACAGAGGAGGCCATAGTAATGTCAAACCCTTAAAAATTTAACAACATGAGGACACAAAGGATGTTTAACCAAAACTATGTCCACACCAAAACATTTTAAAAGGTCCATGTTTCTGCCTGTCCAAAATAAAATGCATCCCGTGTTTCTAATCTCAACAAGGAAACAAGTAAACATCGTCCCATCATCATTCCATTTAGCAAAGAATGAAAAATATGATTAAGATTTGTCTAATGTTGCCGGAATCTATGTGTAAATGTTGAGCTGTAAATCACAAAGTAAAATTACTTTCTTTCCTCAAATGCAATCCATATGTTCCCTTTAAGGTTAATATCAATAAAACATGGGAAATTATTGTATAATGGTGAACCTGCGGTTTGAGGACTTTTTGTTAGATTGAGACAATTAAAATCTGATTTAGTTTACTTTCATTCTAACTCATCAAATGTCATTCAAACTGTGCTAATCTTCAAATGCAATTTATTTCATGATGTCACTACCAATATGAAACTTGATTAACGAACAGCCTGTTCCTGTACAATCTGCCGCACAGAAATAAACAATTTACATGCAGCACTCCACTGCAGATTATTCTGCTGTTATGTGCCAGTGAGACACAGAACAGTACTTGGGGCTGATGTGGCAATGAGCAGGTTGAAAACAATACAACCTTGCATATTTATAGGTTTTACAGCCAGTTCAAGTGAATACAACAGACCCACTAAAGTAGTGCTGGGTGGTAAGACCAAAAATTTATATCATGGTATTTTTTAATGCATGAGCATGATTGAGCGTTCCACCGAGAGAGAGGCACAGTTTGCGTGTATGCTCGTATTGCTTGAATAATCTAACCACTTCAGGAGGTGGTCACAGATGCATTGTGACCAGATTAAACAAAAGTGTAAATGCGATGTGTCTCCGTTCTGCTCAGTTGTTGTGGGTGGAGCGGAGACACATTGCATTTACACTTACACATTTGGTGGCTCCAAGTACAGATAACGTGACAGCTGCGACAAAACTGCACAGTCTCCTCTGACGCGACTTAACATGCGGCTAATATTGTTATTGTTGATACGGCAGCACACAGAGGGGGATGTGGCGTAACACGGGGGATAACTGTGATCGGATAGCAATCGGATCTTGATGTGGACGCTGGTGACGCACGATCATGCCAGGTGTAAATTCATATGGTGAAGCATTATCCGATCACAGAAAATGCATTCTAATGCCAGGTGTAAAGGGGGCCTCAGACATTCATTCTTCTAAGGTGGTGGGGTAAACTGATCATTCCTGCAATTAATACCACAATTACTTCTTCAGCTAAGCCCAAAACATGTGTGGTGCAGCAGTGAAAAGGGTCCCCCTCTAACAGTGAACAGTTTTGCTGCACCACATTATGTTTTTTCATATAATAAAAAAAAGGGATGAACCTGTATATTGGCCAGCACTACTCCAACGTAATACTCCCAACACATAGTGTGGTCAAAAAGACTGCTGGACATTATACAAACCAGCACAGTGATAACGGACATTATTTAAAGGATAGATTACTCATTTCATGAAGACAGCGGGCAGTTGTGGATCCTATACAAGTTTGTTTTTGTGCCACTGAGGAATAAGAGAAATAGGGGGGTACAATAATTTCAAGATGGAGTGCAATCACTGCAAAAATAAAGAAAACAGGGAACTGTACAACAACTGAACATGATTCTGTCCCTCTGTAGAAATTGTGAGCCAAAGCATTCAAATATCTTTGACAAAGACTATGATCATACTGTATGGTTATTTTTTATTTTTTTTTATTTTTTTTTAAATGAGCTGGTAACATCACACCTGTGATTGATCTGGCAGTGCAAAAGAATTTTCAAAAATAAATAAAAAAGTGTGACTTGAATTTAATCCTACAGCAAATTTCCCACCATCATTTTGTCATCCATCACATACTATGTTGGGGCAAAGGGGAGCCTGACAGCATCACTACAGAGTCACTGATTTCTGTCATCTAAGACAAGACTGCAGAAACTGGGGTGAATGTCATGCATTTTTCGGCACCTGGGAAGGTAAATCAAATCTACTTGATGAGGTGAACGATGAAAATTGAAAACATGTGACAAGAAAATCCACATTATTTTGCACTTTCCTCCCCAACATAAGGAAGAAAAAGATTCAATTGTGGTGCAAACATCAGACAAGCAGCATTTAACAAGAGGGAAAAAGGTAATGCAGAAAAGGGCATAAAAACAGTCAGTGGAGAGGTACGGCAATGCAGTGTCAGAGAGAGAAAACGTTTTGGACAGAAAAAAACAAATCACATCAAAATGACAAGTAGAAGACACCAGCCAACGGTTTGTTTAGTAACTGAATTTGCAGTGCATTAAGAATGGCAGGTTATGTAAATGAAGGTTTCTATTTGTATGTACAAATGTTTAAGAATATTATCAGACTAAATAGTTTGTGTGCATTCTGACTTCATGGTCAGGAGGCAGTTTTTTTCTCTATGACTTATTATTATATATGTGGTTGCCACTGTTGTATATCTATCATGTATATTTTGCTGTTAAGTAAATGCATCACAACAGCTCTTTATTATTGTACCGATCACAGGAGATACAAGACCAGTATTTATTTTGTCTGTGATGAAAATACATCAGGTCACAATTCAGTACATCTTCTTTTCCTGACTGACTTTTTTAATCTAACATTTTCAATACAGTTAATACAGCAACTGGTAAATATAACCCAGTGACTAACGACAAAGAGGAACAGAACAAATGTTTACAACATATAGACTGTAGTATATTTTCACCTTGTCCTGTACTGAGGGGAAGTTTTTTTCTCTACTGCGATAACAGTGGGCAAACATTTTTCAGACCTATATATAATCTCAGCTCAATGCGACCTTAAAAGACAAGAAAAATGTCTTGACCCTGAATTTGCCAAAGTGCAAAGCCGTATTGTTGTGAGTGCATGAGTGGTTAAATAAAAGTAAATTTTGTCTACCCATATTAACCCTGTGATACAAACTAGCTAACACGCATAGGAAGCTTACACCAAGAATTAGACATTATTTCAGGTGCATTCAATGGACTATTAATGGCCACATTTATTTTTTGTCTACTGGACTGCTAATAAACAGAGAAACACAATTTTGCACCAGCCATAAACTAGAGGCTAATAGTGCTTTTATCAATTATCAAAAGTATGACATACAAAATTCATTGCAAGCTGCTATAGACATTGATAAAGCAATGAGGCTACGTTTTTGGTAGATTGAAAAGCCCTATGGTGGAGCATGATAAACAGGACTACAAGCAGCTCAACACCCAAACGCAGGTTGTCCTGGTCTTTTCTCAAGTTACCACAGCTTCATTATTCACTTAATTACTGCTTATTTAATAGCTGTCTAGATTGAAGCGCACAGTCTCAACATGGCATTAAAATTGTGCAAAATCCATGGACTTGGCTCAGGCTAGCTACGAGTGTAAATTAGCGATTTTATTCCTGCAGCAGCCTTCAAAGTTGACATTTACACGGGGTGTCTCGGAAGATGACAAAAAAAACTTTTCCCCCAAAACTGGAGAACATGACAACGAGCCCATGCATAGAAGTAAAGCTACCACAGATAACTAAGCGTAGGGTAATGGCTAATTAGCTTGGTGACATTAGCCAGGCTACCTAACAACTGTGCCAAGTGTTGCTTTATTAACGTTTTGGCAACAACCGTGTATCGTTAAAGGTAGTTTCTTTAACCACCGGGATCAGCCTACAGTTAAAGCATCGCCGTCTACGGGCCCCCGCGTCAGGACTGATCGTGTCAACAAGCGACATCGGTCCTGTCTGACTGGAGCTTCTGGATGCACTGGACACAGCATCTAGCAAAAGGAGTTAGCATACCAAGCGTCAGCTGTCTAGCTACCGTTAGTTAGTTAGCCAGCTAGCTTGTTGTAACGAAAATGAATTAGAGGGCGAGCTCGGCTACGCTCATAGCATTTTGGCATTTAATTGGCAACACGCAACAGGGCACGCGCACATTGAGGTTCCCCAGCCCGAGTTCCGACTTCAAATTGTCGAAGTAAAAAGCAGATAGGCCCGCGCCGGGGTTGCGAGCCAAAGGGGCCAGAGAAGGCCAGGGCCAGGCCGAGTTAGCATTAGTTAGCTTAGCATGCAAGCTAAGAGCCGTGCAAACCCGTTGCGTTCGCAGAGAGAGAGAGAGAGCGATAGAGAGCGAAGAAGAAGAAGAAGAGAGAGACGCTTTTCAGACACTAACGTTTGTGTCTGCGTCAAATCGAACCGTAAATGTCCCGTTCTTATTCAGTTAGCTCGGCGAATGCATCTGGGTGCTAAAACAATGTAACAAGCGAGAATCAGTGCGTTTTTGACCTAAAGAAAAATAAGAATAAGAGCCTACCCATTAGTTCCCTTGCCTCTGCTGGTTCTCCTACACTGGGATATTAGAAATGATGGAGAGTCGCAGTGCGCATGCGCCGTAGAGCAGCCTGCAGTTAGGGAGAGGTGATGCACGTTTTCATCCTGAGCTCAGCTCACTCACACATCAACAATGCACAGCTAAAGTTAGGAGTATAAACATTATTAAATAAAAGTAAATGAATGAGAGAAAACTGTATCTTTGCAGAGATGGTGTAAGAACCTACATGATTTGGTATTATTATGAAGGTATTAAAAATAATAACATTTACATACAACAGTCTGATTAATTCTTGAAACTGGCATGTATACAGTCGGTGCTCACTCACAGTGCCAAAACATATGCACTGTATGTGTTGGCTTTTTTAAGTGCAAGGAAGTTGGGGGTATATGGCTGGAGGTCAATTTTCTGATGGGCTACAGGACTGTGAAAATTTGGAGACCCACTAATGTAGTGGTTATCATTCTTGCCTTTAAAGCAAGAAGACCCAGGTTTGTGACCCGGTTGGAACAAGGGCCTTTCTGCCTGGAGTTTGCATTTTCTCCCCTGTGTGTGGGGGGGGGTCCAAAACATGCAGATTTGGGGATTTTAGTCTGTCTTGCTCCTTCCTGGCCAGTAGCTGATGGGGATGTGCAGGTGTAGTTTTAGCCATTTTGGCAGAATGTCACATTTATTTGTATTTAACACTTGACCTCCATTTCTAGCCCTGTTCCTGTATCTTGTCTTGCTTGAGTGTTTGCCTGCCATGTGCTTTTACAGTTTTGTTGAGAGTTTCCTTGCTGGGAGCCTAGACACGCTGGACGAGGTCCCCACACTTTGCATGTGCATGAAAGGGCACTGGGACACTTGACTTACACTATTCAGCTATGGTGAGTTTTGGTAGCATCCCTGGACAAACTGTGTAGTAAGCTGAGTGGCCTCAGCTTACTTTCTTTAATTTATGCTGGGCCATTTTATAATAAACATTCTTAATTGGTCTCCTTGTTTACTTCGTTTTCAGCTACAGCCCAGCCCATTTTTTTACTCTACTCTATTATAATAATGTATAGTTATGTCTAATAGATGAAAACGTTGAATTAAATCTTTCTTTATGCAATGTTTTCACAGTAAAAAAAAGTACTTCAAGGCAGAAAACATGGTTGCCCTTGCATCTTTGCTTGCAAAAACTCACAGTGGGCAAAAGGACAATTCACACATGATGCACAAAGGGAATTGCAAATAAAAGCAGCCTTTAATTGGTTTGTTTCAACCAATGAAATAACTCAAAGTGGCAGTTATAAAACATGTCTGAACCAATATAATAAAACTGAGTGGTTATGACATTGGCTGTATAAAAACATCTTTAAATTGAATCTTTAAGGATATAATGCTACTTTGGTTGACAAGGTTTATTCAAGTACTTGTGATTCCATGAAATCCATCAGTTTAATAACCTTTTCAACCAAAATTGGCATGATTATCTCAAACACAATTTTCAACTTAATGGAAAAGTGTAATCTATATCTAGTTATGGGTCTGCCAAAATAAGGGTGAACTGAAAATAGAATTTACTTTGGCGTTATAATTGACAGTTTCACAAACTGAGATTATACATTTCGTGAATGAAAATCAGTGGAGCAACAAATTGAAATTTGAAATATTGGCAGTTTGGAAATCAGTAACTTGTAAGGCATTACACATTAGCCTCACTATTAGTACTAATATCACCTCATGTAATACTCGAAGTAAATACATTGTCATATTCAGAGATTAGAACCTCAACATAAAAAAAGGATTAATAATTGTGCAGTTAACAGGAGATAAAGAGATTCATTGCTAATAGCTTGGAGGTACTATGTCACATTTAATGAGGTGTATTGTGTTAATAAATGTTAAAACTATTAGCGACAAATTATGTTAATTAAATTAACTGGAAGGTTTCATTACCGGTTGTAACACCTCGAGTTGTATTAGTATCTATCCAACATGGAATAATACATGGCCAGTTATTATTATTCCATTCCAGTAAAAACTAGTCATTGACCATAATATTATTGGAGGCAAATAAACCAAATTAAAACCAACATTAAATGTGGTAAGGTGCTCTGAAGCAACTAAGAGTTGTATCCTGGTCATACTGTTAATTACTATTTAAGTATATGTAAATCTTAGATATAAACCAATCAGGTGTACAAGACTATAATCCCCCAATGCTCAAAAACCAAAGAAAAGAAATGGAGATGCAACTCACTGTGCAAATGTGTGATTCTTTTTTTTTGCGAAGGTCAAACATGAGAAGACACACAATTAATTCAGTGTATGGCTGCTGCAAAAGTGGCCGCTTCATGTATTTTTAAGGGCAAACTCAGATCTGAATGTGTGAGCAGAGAGTCGTATTTCAGAGTAATGTGACAGGCTGAGCTTGAGCAGAGATGGCGAGACGATTTGTGAGATATCTGCTGCTTTATTGTGCTTTTTTCATCAGTCAACCACAAGCCGCAGGATGCGTTTATGTTGCTTCATAATCACTGTGAATGAGCCATTCAGATGAACCATTACCTCCTACATAAAAAAAAAAATCAAAATCAGAGCATGCATACAGCATTTCAATTAATTTAATTTATAGTTACACATAAGTACCACCATTACAGGAATACATTTTAGGTGCTGTGCATCACAACTCTAAACTTCACCAGAATGACACTGAGATTCTCGTTAAACAATTGATTTTGGCTGCACCTTTGAATACATTAGTGAGTCACAACTAGACTTTGTTACATCAATATAAAAATGAAAGAAAATGTATAGTATAGGATTTAATCTATATATTGAACTAGAAGTGCAAATGAGTGTTCTCCTATTGGATGGTTAAATTAAGATATACTATGTAGTGGGACTAAGATACATTTTGATTTTAAAGACAAAAGTTTCTTTTTTATTTTATATATCATACGAAGATTATGAGATGGCATTGAAAGCTAAAAAAAACGAATTGGATTTTAAAATGACAATAGGTAATGATATATAACTAAATTCTATTTGTTTTAAAACTGTACAACTATTGTAGCACAATTTTAGTACAGTGACATTATTTACATCCTGTATGTGCTAATTATCTGTAAAATACTTTGTAAAACACGTCAACTTTAATGGAAAATATTTATTTTATCCTTCCTATCTCACTTCCTATTTTGTGCCGAGCTTCAACCAATCAGGGTCCGAGATGAGCCCAATCAGGAAGTAGTCATCGCTGGCCAAGTCGTATTCCCGCGAATGCGAAAGGTATGTGTCGTTTATTTCTTACACATTGTGAGACTAAATATAGTTATTATGGTTACTACGAACGCTATTTTACTTCGCGGATACAAAGCATTTTGCCCCTGCGGCGTCTGCGGCTCCCTGTTGACAGCGAGATCGAGTAAAACCAATCTCAATTCTTAAAATATTACATATTAGTTCATCCTTGCTCGCAAAAAAACATTGATACAGTTTTGAAACTAAATGTGACTTAATCTGAATGTGTGCTTGTCGCTTTATAATTCGGCACACATAGCATCTGCTAAGACTGCAGCATTTGTATGTTATTGTAAACTGAATTACTATGGTGAACATTGTATTGAAACATAATTCCTCCTGCAGTAGCCTTGCGCCGAATTGAATGATACGTTGTGATCAACAGTGTCAGCATAGTAGTAGTGTCTCAGCATTAATACACATGTACTAAAAGCGAGATCGTACCTTGTTTTGACGAATACTGTAACGGAGTTCCGTGGACACGTGTCATCATCCAAATAAGGGTCAATTATCGAAGACGAAACAGTTGTAGCCTCTGTGTTGCTGCATGTATTTGGCACATAACTCCAATTTTGTTGTTTAGAATCGAAGCATCATGAGTAAAAGGAAGGCAAAATATGCTCATCTTCCTATAGGAGAAAGCATCACACAGGTTTGTGTCAACCAGATTTTCAAACTAAAGAGCTGCTGGGTGACAACACATTATCCTAATAATAATTGAACCGTGTCTTTATACACCTTTACTTACAGGTTCAGAGTATGTTAAGGGAGCGGCTCTGCAATCAGCGGCTCCCTGACAAGCCAGAGGGAACAGAAGCTCAACACAAGTAAGCCTGAATTTTCATGTGTTTGTCATTATTAGTGAAGTGTATATGTATATATATATATATATATATACATGTAAACTACACTACTCTAAAACGTACACTTTATAATTACACAAGCCAAATACAAGCAGTGCTGCCCTCTCAATAACAAACTGTTAAAACCTGTTAAACCCCGAATAGTTTGGAAATGAATCTACAAACTTGAGGAAATGGGGACACGGTGTAGATGAGAGGCAAGATGAAGAAAAAAAGAAAGAAAAAACCGAGGGATTTCGAGACAAAAACGGTAGTAGAACTGTCGTTTATGATAAAGAGACACGGTAGAGCTCAGTGTGAGTTTCAGTGACCCAGTTCAGTCTTACCTGGCTGACAGCACTGTCCCAGTTTGGAGGCTGAAGGAGCTCCCGTCTGACTTCGTCACAACACAAGCAGTGAAGGTGTTGCACCTCCACCACTGAGGATTTAATCGTTTTTAACAAATTACACAGAAAGGCAATGGTGGAGCTCAATTCTCCTTTGTATGGAGCATGATGGGTAATGTAGTCAAAAACTGTATCATTTCAGACACCTTCTGGAGCTGCTGAGGCGAACAGCTATCCATGGGGAGAGTAACTCTGTGCTAATCGTCGGTCCCAGAGGAGCAGGAAAAACAATGGTGAGCGTCCACAGATGGCTTCAAATTGGCATCTGTGCAAGAAATGGTTGAAAAGATGATGAATTATATTAAAGTGTATTAAAATCCCTGGAGGTTTGTCACGTCTGATGGCATCCCTGTGTGGCTTTGTGACTGCAGCTGCTTAAGTGTGTGTTGAGAGACCTGCTGGAGGATAAAGAAGCACAGAAAAGTCTGCTACAGGTGCATCTCAACGGTACACGCTCCGGTTCCTTAACCATTCCTTGTTCAATGTATTCAGAATGTAAGAACATATTAATTTGACTAAAATGATATCTCTTCACTGCAGGTCTCCTGCAGACTGACGACAGAATAGCGCTGAAAGAAATAACACGGCAGCTCCATCTGGAAAATGTTGTCGGTGACAAAGTGTTTGTAAGTAAGGAGAATCTTGAAGACATTAATGTTTCAATAAATTTGACACAAAATGAAAAGCGTCTCCCCTTCATTTCAGGGAAGTTTTGCAGAAAATTTGGCTTTCCTGTTGGAGGCATTAAAGAAAGGTTAGAATTTGACTCATTCTGCATTGTTTTTAACTACATTTACTGGCAAACATCCGTATGTTTGTTATAAAGAGCAAAGAAGCCAGAAAATACTCATGTTTAAGAAGCTGAAATATCAGAGAGCTTGTTTTTATAAAGGTTTGGTTTAATGCTTTTTCTTTTTTGGGGGGGGTTTGTGTAGGTGATCGCAGCAGCAGCCGCCCAGTGCTGTTCATCCTGGATGAGTTTGACCTCTTTGCCCACCATAAGAACCAGACTCTGCTCTACAACCTGTTAGACGTCTCCCAGTCTGCCCAGGCGCCCATCGCCGTTGTGGGCATCACCTGCAGACTGGTGGGCCTCAGAATCCGCTTTAATTCTCCACCCACCCAAGAAATAAATCTCCACAATCCTAAAGAACTTAATCTGATGTTTCGTTTTGCTCGCAGGATGTTCTGGAGCTGCTGGAGAAGCGAGTGAAGTCGCGCTTTTCCCACCGTCAGATCCACCTGCTGAGCAGCCTGACGTTCACTCAGTACCTGCAGCGGGTTCAAAGCCAGCTCAGCCTGCCGCAGGATTTCCCAGACGTTAAGTTTGCTCAGGACTGGAATGACAGCATCAAGGTAAGGCTGATCTTGATTTAAAAAAAAAACCCAACAAAATCAAATAATATCATACAAATAACTGTCTGTCTTCTTTTTACAGACTTTGTGTGAAGATAAATCAGCTGAGGAGGCTTTACGCAGACACTTCAACTCCAGCAAAGACTTCCGCTCACTGCACATCCTGCTGGTGACAGAAACATTCACAATATCAATATGACCTGCCATATGCTGATCACTGCATGTGTGTTGACGTCTTTTCTTTGTATTTCTTTTATTTTTCTTCCAGATGTTGTGTCTGAGTCGCGTCACTGTGGCCAAACCTGTCATTAAACCAGCCGACCTCCTGGAGGCCAGCAGGCTGTGTTTTGTAGACGCCAAGGCAAATATGCTCCACGGTAAAAATGAAAAGATCACTTGTGTTTTTTCTACACTGCAAAACAAATAAATAGATACATATAGATGTAAATTGTTTTTATCTTTTATAGGTCTATCCATCTTGGAACTCTGCCTGATCATCGCCATGAAACACCTCAATGATGTCTACGAAGGAGAGCCGTTCAACCTCCAAATGGTTCACAATGGTACGAAAGTATATTTTTGGAATAGGAAACTTTTATATTGTTTTCCAATTTGGAAAGTAACCTCTAAAACACTACACTGCTGTCCATGTTAATTGCACTTATTTGTTTCATATTAAATCAGTGCCCATGCTTACTGTATTTCCAATTTCTCAAGTGGAAGGTGGTCAACTTGGATGTGACTTATGGAACGTACCATTAAGTGCAGAGTTATTTGACTTTTTTCCCCGGTGTTGTACTTCCTGTCCAGAGTTTAAGAAGTTCCTACAGAGGAAGTCGAACTCCATGTACAACTTCGAACAGCCTGTCATCATGAAGGTCTGTTTTTTTGAGTTTAATAATACTTCACATACTGTTTCCGGTGTGTCTCAGCCAAACAGTCGATACCGATGGATCCTTTCACTGTCGTCCTCAGGCCTTCGAGCATCTGCAGCAGCTTGAGTTGATCCGGCCGGTCGACGGCTCCGCCGCCAAAACACAGAAGGAATATCAGCTGATGAGACTCATGTTGGACCACAGTCAGATAATGGAGGCTCTGCAGAAATATCCACTGTGCCCCACTGACGTGAAGCAGTGGGCCATGTCAGCATTCGGCTAAGACTCCTTGTACATCTGGACTTAAGAATGTGGGAATTTATACCTTAAAGTCTAAAGTGAGGACTTAAACCAGGGGAAAATATAGCTGCTGTTCAGTCTTCTCTACACCATTAGTGCATATGTTTCATGTCATTACATGAAAGCTGTGACAGTCACTGTAAATAATCAATTATCACGTGATAAATTAAATTTGTATCATTGGAATTTAAATGTGTCTTTCATTTCATTCACCCAAACAGATCTATATTTGAAAAAGCAAATGGCTGCTTTCAACCTTTAATAAAATCGAGATATTATTCAAGAATATACATTATAAAAAGTTTATACATAAATACACACGTTTTACTTAGGTTTGGATGTTATTAAATACACAATTACAGTCCAACAGGCTGGAGTCTTACTTCATCGACTGAATGCTGCCATCTAGTGGTGGATTTTTGAAGTCATCAATACTCACCTGGTCCAGGAGAACTGAGACAAATTACGCCATCATTCACAATCACAGCACAGGGGATGGATGGTCCTTAAAAACGACAACAGTTATTAAGTTATTTTTCTCCTCCACTCTGAAAAATGACTTCTGCTCAACATGTACACAACAATCAGCCCTGAACAGGTTTTGATTTAAAGGTTATTAAACATATTCCAGTTTAACTTTAGTATATTAATCAAAATCAACTGCTACTGAAACCTGGAATATTTATGTGCAAGCAAAATATGTATTTTTGTAACCATACAATGTACATACATAAGCATTAAATGCTGAATTGTGTTGAAAAATCCCAGTTTCCCCCTAAATCAATGCCAACTTGCAGTATCTTACAGGATTATTCCAACTAAACTGTCAAAATTAACTTAAGGGGACACGATGCGAGTCAGACGATGTGATTAAATCAGCGGGAAATAAAGAAAACAACAGCATTCACAATCTAAAAACACATTTATTTACATCACGTGGATCTCTTCAGCTGATAAAAACAATGGCTGGCTAACATTAGCCAGGAGTCACAGTGCTGATCAAGGATCAGGTTTGTCTCCTCTGTGATAACGTGTCCAGGGTTTCTGAAGGTTTTCCTATTCTTTAATGTTTTTCAAAGGGATTTCTCTTTTCTCTCTCGTCACTGGGAGCTCAAAAAGTCAGTGGTCAGGGTGAAAACCCTGGAGCTGGTAGAGACTCTCGCCCAAGAACACCCAGTACATTTTTGATTTTGTTTTCTTCTTTTTTTTTGTTTTCCAGTTGTCCCATTTTCACATTTGTGTCAGTAACATTAAACATAGTGTCACAATGTATGAGGAGTGAAGAAACAATACATTTTCATAATTTTTTAGAGACTTTTTAAAACAGTTGTCTTGCCAGGAAAACCAGAAACCCTTTGAACACCATTACCAGTAGTGGTTGCCTTGTCAGATCCTGGATCAGCAATGCAACTTGAAAGCCTCGAGAAATATGGGGTCAAAATGCTTCAGTGTTTTTTTTTTTTGTTTTGTTTTTATTATTATTTTTTGTTTGTTTGCTTTTTGTAGAAACTTCAGGCCTGGCAACCAGATCCATCTTGCTGCCAAGACAGTCTTGGTGGTGAGGTCACTGGAGTTCAATGTTTCCTCTAAAATTCTAACCAACAGTGGAAGAAAGCAGGAGATGATGGAATGAAATACCTGTAGTGGACAATTGTATTATCACATACGGAGTATTGCAATTGCTCTTAAAGAGCTTTAGGGGTTCTTCAAAATGCAACCATCAGAGGGCCCCAACAAGTTCCTTGTGGAACACCGTGGGCTAAACACTTGTCATTCAAGGACATTTTTTTCTTAAGTGCTTTCTTTCTTTCCAAAACCAATGAGCCTCTAGCTTTCAGCTTAAACAAAGCTCCACTTAATTTTTTCCCCCCATAGTATCGGAAAACGGTCATGCAGCTAGGCCGGATCCTGCTGCCGAGTCAAAAACACAAGAAAAGCATACATGAATGTAGAGGAAACACTGAAGTTCAACACGCACTTATATAAAGATTCAGCTCAGAGTATATAGTTGATACAGGTATTTATGTTCTCATGTCTGTACAGATCCTAGACTGCTTAAAATAGTGGGGGCAACAAGACACAAACATTTCACTGGTAGTTTATATGCACAGCAATGTGAGGTGCTGGGCTGGAGGAGGTCGAGATAGAGAACACATAAAGCCCTATCACGCTGAGAAACCCATTCATACGCCCTTAAATGACAAAGGTCAGTTTTGATGCGGAGTTGATACGGAGCAGGTTTGTGAAGGAGTTTACGTCCTGAGGGGAACCGGTGAAACTAATGAAGCTAATCTGTCACAAGCAGGCAACTGTACAAGTAAGAGGTATATGAATGGATCTCCGTGTGCGTCGGCTTTACTGGTTTCTATGGCGGGGGCACAATCACAAAACCAGCCAAAACGCAAAGCCCTCTATAGTTACACAGGGCGGGGCTCAATCCATCAAAATACACACAATACTGGAATCCAGGAGTCTGAAGAACATTCATTCTCGGTCGTCGTCTGTCCATATAGGCTGAATAGAAAGAAGCATGTTACAGTTTATATCTTTTTAAAATCAATGAAAGTTTTTTTGTTTTTTTTTCCTGAATTACAACCAAAAACCCACCCCAACCCAACCCCCCCCAACGACAGCAACCATAAAACGTGCCAACTCTTGCAACATTATTCTGAGTTGCACCTGAGCTCTGATCCCCACAACCTCAGGCCTGTAAATCAAAAAAAATAAATACAACATATCAATATGCAAGGTCACGGATAAAAAAAAAAATTAAAATTAAAATTAAAATTAAAATGCTACAAGTTATTTGTATGTGTGTGTATATTGAAAGTCACTCCTGCAGCTGATCCTACAGAAGTGTAGGGTAGTTTGCGGCACTGGTTGCATATAACTCGCTAGAACTTAGAAAAGCATAGTACTGAATCCCTGAATGGTATTTGTCAGTTTGGGCTGGTTGTTCACACGCAGTTTAAAGTCAAGCTGTAAAGATAAAGATCACTATCATGTACCAAAAGTCACGGGATGAAACCACCAACCAAATGCTGGCACATCTTATCATTATTCTGTAGTTTTTATCTGTGGCTGATAGGTTTGTTGACACTATCAGACACTTTGGCAGGAAACCAACCAACATTTGGAGGCTTTAAAAAAACAAAACACTTGGCTGTTAAAACACTGGTGTATACATTTTCCGTTTGAGGACACAAACTTTTGTGGGTGGGGGGGAAACAAGGCGGGGCTAATACTGGTGCGTTTGTGCCAGTCAGCAATCACTGAGATATAAAGAATCCTCCTGCTGCTGTTCACCCATGTAAAGCTTTCTAGAAAAACATTTTTTTTTTTAGCCCTAATTTGCCAGACATCTCAAACTGGTGAGAAAAAAAGCACACAACTTAACCCCAATTAAAATGTGCCCATTTGAATCCCTTTTTTTCTAAAGGAGAAGCCTGGTTATAATCTGTTTTCTTTTTTTGGCCTTGCTCTTTTCCCCAAAAGAAATCCCTGTGAGTGAGGTAGTTCTTACTAAGGAGCTGCTGGGGTTTGCAGTACTGATCGTCCCTGATAGTTCGAGCTTCAAGGACCAAACACAGCTGTTTCTGAAGTGCAGCGAACTGAAAGACAGCAGCGGCAAAAGGAAGCGATATCGATGTGAATATCGTAGTCGTGCTACAGTGAGTGAATAACAAGATGATGGCTTGAACTTCCTTCAGGTTTGCTGTGTTGTTGTTGTTGTCGTCGTTGCGATCGCCTCAGATCTCACACATGTCACATTACTCTCGACCCTCTTCACTTTAGAAGTGTAACAGGAGTTAAGTGTGTCTGAACTGCAAAAATACTTAGATTTTATGTTTCATCCACTTCCTGAAGTTGTTTGGCCGTTTAAAGTCTGTATTAGAAAAATGACAAATGTAAATAAGAGCACGGATCGTGGGATACATGAGGTACATGGGAGTGATCTAAAGTAATAAAGCTCAGTAACGGATTTGAATTTTTGCTGTGTGAAGATTTGCACTGACTCCTCTGACAATAATTTTGTAAAAAAAAAAAGAATTGTAGTGTTTTACATGTTTTACTTGGCTCATGATTACTGTTAGTTCTATCTTAGTGTTTACTTAAAACTGTTATAAATAAGAAATGTGTCAGCAGAAAGACATTTCTTCAAGTTTGAAAGACTCCCATCCACATCAACTTGATTTTAAAATGCTTGATTTTAAACAGCGTGCTGTAAAACCATCCCAAAGCTTGAGGAGAGACTGCAGGTCTGCCGGCACCAGTGCTCAATGTCCCTCAGGGGAAATCAAGACTCAAAAATGTCATTGCTACCTTCACAACAATGACAGATACATCCGTTTTGCCTGACATCTACAAGAGTAACTAATACGGACACGTAGTAATGGCACCAGGATGAAAGAGAGAAAGAGACGTCCCTCGTCTTAACTGCGGTTAGCTGTGAGATTTTGGTGTCAGCAGGATTTCAGAACCATGACTGTCAGTCCTGTGTGAGGAACTTAAAAATGCAAATTCACAAGCACTTTATCCTTTTCTCTTTTCTTTTTTTTATAATCACATCAACATTACTGTGGAAACTACTGAATCTGTTACCTTAAAGCAGGTTGTGGCTAAATCTGAAGAAAGACATGCAATGTACTTTTACCCAGCTTGTTGTTCAGAGCTAGTAAAGGTCTGACCAGTTTCTCGGGGACCTCAGGGAAACAAATGACCCAAGATGTCCACCACCTATCTGTCCAGTTCAAAAGAAAACACCAACTCAGGCAAATCAAATCTGAAAAAAATGGTGGTAACACTGAAAACAGCAGAAAGACTGATTAAGTAGATGACCAGAGTCAGAGTTAGACCTTATTTGGCTTGCTTGGAAAGATGGAGAAACACATGGGGCAACAACCAAGCTGTGTGTTTGCGACAAACTAGTTCTCTAGTCGGATCTACATGGACTGTTCTTAAAACAGCATGGCTGAGCAACCCTTACACGTAGAGACGAGGCAGGAGGGTGACAGCATAAGAATTGGTGAGAGAGGAAGAACTCCAGTCCAAGACAGGTAAGGATGAGGAGGAACAAGTGGAAGATGTAAGGAGGTGGTGAGTAGCAAAGATTCCTGAGGTGTATCAAAAGAGAGCAGAGGCTCTTGATAGTGATCCAAAAAAAGAAAAAGATGTGTGCAATCAAATCAAAAGCAAGCTGGCTCAGCTAAATACAGGTGCAATTCCAAAGTAGGGCTGGGTATCCCCCGGAAACTTCCTCCAAACTGCACTTTTAAACCTAATACCTTTCCAAAATTTAACACATTGGATGATTTTTTTTGTTGTTGTTGTCATTCTGTTTTTTTTTTTCAAAATAGAATCAGATGACACACAAGTGATTTCACAAAATAATAAAAAAAAGAACAATAAGAATAAGCTCCACAAGTCTGACAACCTTGAAGTGTTTAGTCTTCTGATTTGGTACTAATACCAAAAAAACAAGGTATCATTAGTTGGTACCCAGCACTAATCCAGAGAGAAATAAAACACATATACTATTATATCCACATCTCATGGCCAAAATTAGACTTGTCAGCGAACAGATATCACTACTCTGTTGACAGTTGACACGGCAAACCAAAAAACGGAAAATAATCACTTAAAACAACAAATTCATCATGGTGCGTGTGTGTGTTTTTTTTTCCCCCATTCTAAAACGGACAAACAGCCGGGGAGAGTTATTATAAAGTCAAAAATCAAAAGTGGAGCGAAAACTAAACTGAGACACAGAGAAAGGGGAGGAAAAAAGGGAGCGCCACATGTGTTTACGGCTGTGTATGACCGAGCATATCAAGGCTTTTTTGTCCACTCGCGTTTCCCGCGAGTGTCAAGGGTGACAGCAGATTGTTGCGATGTCATGAAGAGCCAAGGTTGTTGAGAAGATGGGAGCTATGACTATGAACTGAGGGAGGGACTAAATTTAAACTGTGTCCATCTGAACTGAGGTATACCTGGTTGAAGGAGGTTTATGGTTTTTTTTTAACCGTTGTAATGCTTGAAAATGGACCCCTCCCTCCCCTCCCCCCTTTAAAATAAGCTTGATTACCAAGTCGTCTGGGTCCATAATACACTATGTACAGCAGCATTACACTATAAACATTCAAAAGCCGTTGCTTATTGGCAGAACGATAGTCGTTTCTTCAAAAGAGAAAAAAAAAAAACGCACACAAGAAAACAGCAAATGCATTGAGAGCTGGGTAATTTTCTTTTTTTCCATTTTTTCTCTTTTTTTGTTACACTAAAATGCACTGAGAGTTCGGTGAAATTCCTCCGCAAGATTTTCTCTCTCCATAGAAAACCGAGCAGAACAGGTTGCCCTCCTATGTGTATGTACGTGTGTGTATATGTGTATAAAAACAAGACATGATAAAAGTGTATAGAGTGTCGACGTCCCAGCATGTCAGCACTGTCACTCAGTGATGTCGTCTGTCATCATAAATATCCTGAATCGTTTGCTCGACATGAGAGAGCTTTGACTTGTTAAAATGTTAAAATCCTTAGGCACACATATCAAAATGAGGTGGATATCAACTGATGTGGTGAGGTGGGCGCAGGGTGTTTCCTGAACGTGAGTAGCGGCCCGCACTTAAAAGAAAACAAAGATAAAAGAAAAAAACAAAAGGAAAATGTAAATAAAGGAGAAAAAAAAATCAAAATCAAAACCACTCCGCCAACCAACCAGGGTCGGCTGTTCATCCCCTCGTGTTGATCCATGTTTCTCCAAGCTCATCTGGTGTCAACCGATTGGCCAATCATAAGCTGGACTCCTTGGGTGGGAGGTCCACGTTGGTCACCATGGTGACAACAGTGACGATCTCCTCGGGGCCGATGACGGGGGCCTGGCGCTGCATTTGGCCGATGCGCTCCTCGACACAGCCGGCGGACAGGCGAGCCTCAGCCTCGTGGTCCCAGCAGTCCTCGATGGTTTCACAGAGCATGGCCAAACCCTGAGGGAGAGAAGTGGATCAGTGTCACGGCCGTTCACAGCCTTCTCTGCTCATTCTATGATCTCTTTTCATTATTTTGGACTTTTAAAGGCAAAACATTTTTTTTATTTATCTTCTAAAAAAAAGAGGCAAATTACTATTGTCTTTAACTAAAGTAATGCAATAAACAACATTCAAAACTATTAAATGATTCTAATGGTTATATCTTCACCTGCCAACTGATTATTGATGCAAATATCTCGTCCAAAAAATCACATGGCAGTGACTCAATGCATGTAAGCAGGTACACAAGGTCAAGGCGAGCAACTGAGGTTCAAAATGAGCATCAGCATGGAGAAGAAAGGTGATTTAAATGACCTTTGACTTTGAGTATTTCAGAAACTGCTAATCTACATGGATTTGCATGCACATCTACCTTTATTGTTAACAGAGAATGGTCCGAAAAAAAGAGGAAAATGTCTAGTGAGGGACAGTTCTCTGGGCGAAAATGCCTTATTGATGTCAGAGGTCAGAGGAGAACGACCAATCTTGTTTGAGATGACAGAATAACTACTAAATATTACAACCAACGTATGTAGACGACCATCTGAACACCACACTGGGTGCCACTCCTACCACTGTATGAGGTGTCCTCATAAACTTTATGTAAACAATAGAGAATGTTGTCGATTCTCACCGTATGTTTCTGCCAGCAGTCTCGCAGACAGGGCCGCAGTTTCTTATGCACAACAACCTCCTGCATGTCTTCCAGAGACGGATGCTGACCCACCTCCTCCTCAAATGGCAGCATGTACTCGTCTACAGGGCCTGTTCACAGAGCCACATGTCCGACACTGAAGTTAATCTGGAGCAAAATAACACAGTAGGAACCTGTCGTTTCAGACTCAATCTTACCATCGGCAGCCGTGCACCGTGAAGCAAGCTCCCACAGCACGAGGCCAAAGGCGTACATGTCAATGCGTAGGAAGGAGTCACGCTGGAAATTGATGGCACCCTCCAGGACCTCAGGAGCCATGTAGCGCCGTGTGCCCACCTGAAATGGAACAAAGTCAAAGGATAAATGTTTTGCATTATGTACAAAAGGTCATGACACAGCTCACAGATGAGTTGAAGTGATTCTAGTCATCAAGGGACGTGCACTGTGTTAGATTGCAGGTCAAAATCCAACCAAAACAAAAACAGAATCAGATAAACATGATTTATAAACCATTAAAATAAGTCATTTAGAGCAAATTCATTGGAGCTTTACACAAAAAGCGATGTTGAACACAAAGGAACAAATCTGTGTCATACAAGTGTCTTTAAATAAACTAGAAACCTTTAAATATACATTAAAACATAATTATCTATTTCTAGATTTCACCCTAACACTGCCACCCACAGGTGCTAAGATAATGGTGACTCAATACCATTACTAACGATACGCAAGAAGTCCAACTTGATCTTTTTTTGTAAGTCTGAGTAGCCAGAGGCAACCTAAAATGGCAGAAAATGCACCTTTAAGTGTAGATTTTACCTGTCCATGTGTGTCTCCTGCTGACTTTCCAGCCTCAAATGTCAGCGCAAGGCCAAAGTCAGCTATGCAGGCTGTCAGATTATTCTTCAACAGCACATTCTTACTCTTAATGTCCCTAAGAAGCAACAAAAGAAATATCTTCAGTCCCAACAGATCACTCAGTGCAGTGTCTTCATAAAAGCGGACCAATATCCAGGTGTCCCACCAACATACCTGTGAGCAATGGAGGGTTTGTGTCCGTCCTTGTGTCCTGGGATGTCCTCATGGAGGTAGGCCAGGCCACGGGCTGCTGACTGGCTGATGTGGCAAAGCTCGTTCCAGGACACCACGTTGGCCTTTAGGTAGTCTGTCAGTGAACCCTAGAGGGAGAGAGAGAGAGAGAGAGAGAGAGAGAGGGCAAGGAAATATGCTTTCAATGCGTAGAAAAAAGCATCAGAAACAGAAAAAGTTCACTGCAAATGTTTGTAATAAGATTGAAAAATTAATCTTATTGAATATAACACTGTGTGACGAAGTAAGGATAGAATTGACAGGCATTACGATCAAAATTTTGTTTTTTTCTTTCTTGAGCAGGAAGTTAAATACTTAAAAAAAGAAAAGATGATTATCAAAGAACTAAGAAAGCTTTCAGAGCTTTTTACAGAGGTGTTAAATTAAATGTATCTCCTACTGAGTGATTGACACCGCGTGGATTAAAACAACAGTGGATCTATTTAGTCACATCAAGGCAAGGAAAGGTTTGCCAAGCGCACACACACAAGCTCTTTATCACCAAAGATTTGTTTACATTTCTACATTGATTTAGTACCGTTCTGCTCCGCGGATATTTGACTTTTACCGTTTCTGTTTTAGATACCGGTCACCTCCGAGGACCTTCATTTCCGTCAGGAAACATCTAAATATAAACAGGATAATTGTGTCCTAATGTTTTGAGCTAAATCGGTTTTACTTCCTTATCCTACACGCACCATCTTTGTGCTTACATAATAAATGCCAATATAACACAAGGTCACTGTTGGCAAGTGGCCATTGAGATGCAGTTCAACTGTTTGGTCACTAGAGGGAAGGCAGCACCAACACATGCAGTAGAGGAAAGGTTTCGTGACCATTTCTGTTGTCCTATTTTCAGAAAGACATCCCTACGTGTGCTTGTCCTTGTGTACGTTCAGTATTGTCGGTTGATTTTCTTTCTGAATCAATCATCAAAAATGTGATAAGATTGATTCATGGAATTTTAGAGGAGTGCATAAGCTTTGAGGCGAGCCACTGCATGCTACAAATACATACATCAGGCTGCTTGAATACATTAACAACTGTGCCACAAATCAGCTGTCAAGAAAACATTCACTGTTGCAGTTGTTACACAAGCTCGAAATCCGAGGTGTGACACACTTTGACACCAGCCCAGGAGGAAAAGGTCGAATTCTAAGCAATGAATCCCGCAAAGGCTTAGAAAAATAATTGCAGTACATGGTCGATAAGGCACTTAAACATGTTTCTGATATATTTCCAGTCGTATGACCTTTCCTAGAACTACTTTAAACAAATTCCTTCAATGTTATTTCCACTTGGAGAGCTGCTACAAATCAGAGTAGCACTTTTAGACATGCTCCAGGGTTAAGTGGATTAGTCCAAGAGTTGTACTGCTGGGGATAAAGCCTCTTTGCCACGCCCACAACCTTTAATTTTTCAACCTTTATTCACGCAAGGAAGGTTCTTTAAGCACGCACGCAGATTCAAATTCTTGAGTCTGGCTGGAAATTTCCAGCAAGTGAAGCGTACGAGAGTCGCTCTCTACTTTGTCGGTAATGACCCTCAAAGCACAGAGGGACTTAAAGCCCCAAGTGCTACAAAGACCGTGGTTGAGAGGGAGAAGAAGCACGACGGGGCTCACAAAGCTTGCGACTAGCTTCTCTGACAAAACGACGCTTTAAAAGAATCAAAAAAAGTTCTTGACAAATCAAGGTATGCTTTCTACAACATAAGTTAGCCGCCTGCCCTCGAGGGCCATTCTTTGTTCTGTGTACAATATGCATGACCGCTACATCACCACATTAACATGGACACAGTGGTGTAGTAATACGGACACAAATGAAAAAAAGAAAACTGGCAGCACAACCAGAAATTATTTTTGAATGCGTGGTAAATGTAGCTCAGCACTTATCCCCTGTAACTTTACTCCAATTAACCATAACTGGCCTTAAATGATCAGTTATTCAGTTATGGAATACTTTTGAGTATTTCAGCTTTAGTATTAGTAGGAATTATTTAATTGTTACGACCAGCTTACTTTTCATCCTTTCACCTTTCTGTATTGCAGAGTACAGCAATAATTTCCAAGTCTAAACACAAAGTTCAGACCTAGTTTTGACACACGGTTTATTTGCATGTAAACTTTAAAGAACCAACAACCTACAAATCTCAAAACCAAGACAAAACCTTTACCAGTGTTGTAATTCCACAAAATATGAGCTTCTGCCTTCGCTGCATGTTGACACAGCTCATTTATTCAACATGTAATTCGGTTGAAAGAGGCATTTATTGAAAATACTGAACTGTATCAGAAAATCAATTAAACTAGACTCTTATTTGCTTGTGGTATATCTCTATCACTAGTAGTATACCTTGTCATGGTAGGCGGTGATGAGCCACAGCTCTAGGTCCAGGTTGTTGTTCCTCTTCTCCACACCAATAAAGTGGAGGAGGTTCTCGTGCTTCATGCCGTTCACGCTGTACATCTCATACTCGTTCTGCCAAGACAGCTTGTCCTACACCAGAGCGGAAAGACGGATACAGATGGTTTTACATTTATTCACAGGCTCCAACCTCACCATCTCCACCGTTCAGAAGAGTCAAAAGTGAGCAAAGCTACAGTGTCCAGTCGCAGACCTGAATCGGGAAGATCTTGACGGCCACGTAGTCGTTCAGCAGCTGGGCTTTCCACACGCACCCAAAGCGGCCCCTGGCTTTCACCTCAATCAGTTGCAAGGGTTTGTGTCCCATAATGGGGGATGGGGGTGAGGGGCCAGGATCCTGCAGAGAAAGTGGACAAAAAGGGAGGACATCGTCATTCTATATTCTTATTTATTTATTTTTCTTTCTAAAGCTTTAAGAGCATTGGGTTACAAGCATCCTTGGTCTCAGAGAGAGTTATCCTGAAGAGCTCAGGCCAGCAGAATCAATATCATCATCGCATCTTAAATCACATATTACACCTTACATTTATAGACTGGCTTTAATGGGATGGTGCTCTCCTATTATTATTTTTCTTTGCCTTCTCATTTCTTTTTTTTGTTAAACATACTTTATTTATGTTATATTATCTGTTGCTTGTTTTATTAAATTGTGAAAGCACTTGATAAAGACCTCATTAGAAATGCTGCATTTTTTAAATGTATTTGTGATAGCGAAGACACAGCTTACAAAGTAGAATTTAGTTATTCATTTAAATTCAGTTAAAACCCTCAGGGCTACATTTGCTAACAGATTTGCCTTCAGTTTACAGAGGAAACTGGAAGGACGCCAGTTTGATGCCAATGAGTTGCAGGGGGAAGTTAAAATATAAACTAACCATGAGCAAGGCACATGACATTATAAGCCTCGAGATGAATGAATATGAAGAAGGCCACACTGTATAATTCCTAATTACAATGATCAAATGGTTAAACAAAGACATTGTGTGAAACCCTGATAAGTCAAATCTCAAGTCTGTGTCGTGTATTCAAGTGTAATCCCATATAAAGAAAATTAAATGCATGGAGTCCAAGTGTTTCAAGTCTAAAGCATGTTAAACACAGCTGGTGATCAGGATTATGCTGATCACTTTCACATGTGAATTCACAGAGAAGGACAGAGGGCGAGTGAGGATAGAGGGACACAAGGAGAGAGACAGAGAGAGAGAGGCTTGAGCGGGGAAGGTTAAAAAGGAGCACACAGTGAGGGAGTCACATTTCCAAAGGATAAAAGGTAGAGCAGAAAGACCAGCACATGACTGATGGCCTTTGATGAAACCAGATATGCTGCTGTAAAAATCTCGACTTTACTTCCGTGCCTCTGTGTCGTGGCTGTCAGTAAAAAAGAAAAATCTTTTTCCCAAACAACCACAGCAGTGTTCATGTTTTTACATGAACTGAAGGCTTACAAGGTGCTTGATAAGCTGGAGCAAGTTTTAAGACCCTGAGGCCCACAGACAGGATCCACTCACACACTGTGATAATATATCAATCCTGGTCTGTTTTCTTATCTTCCCGTAAAAAAACCTCCTCCTTTTTTTTCACACTTCCAAGGTTTGATGGAAACAACAATCAGAAAAATAAGGTTCCTTTGGATAGGGTACATTCCAGCACACAGGTTACCTCTGCTGCTGCATGTACTGTTTGGCATAAAATCCTTTCCGACAATATCCCTTTCTTCCCACAGTGAAAAATGAGTTAAAGCGGTGCAGCCAGGAAAAAGCCAAAAAGCATTTAACTGCAGGAGTAGTAAAACCGGGAGAAGTAGCTTCAGGTTTTTTAATACCTGTCCCAACAAGATTATTGCTGCTACTGAAGCTTACTGTATATAATTTATGAGTTTGATTTTTATCAAGTGGAAATCTGATGCCTGGTCATGAACTGCACGTAAAAACATAAACGAAGAGAAGCGTTTCACCATTTTAGACTCCAATTTCTCAGTCTCAGAACATTTTTGTAAGTAGTTAAACAACAAAAAGACTTGCGTCATTTAATACTGACGATGGTTCAGTGCGACATTTTGCACAAATAAAGCTGTTTAAATAAAGGAATTTCCACCGCAAATAAATGAATTACATTATTATTATAAGTCCCCATTCTGTTATGAAAGAAAATCAAGGAGTAACAGGTAAAATAAACAGACAAACATGTAGTGCAGACAAATGATATTGAACATTTGTAAACTGATCCACTAACACATGATGCATACAGTCCAAGTTGCTCCATCCAAGCCCATAATGACGACTATATTGTACGACACCATCCTCAATTCTACGGCATTCTGTTTTATTATAACCAGTTTATTTCTCTGAATTTTTATTATAAATGATTCATGTTCTTCAGCCTGGAATAGTTGTTTTGGTTTCAGTACCACATTCACACACCAAATACCTTCAAAGAAACATTAATCCCATCTAATGTATTATTGACGCTGTGGTGGTGCAATTATTGTAATAATAACAATTTCTGCTTATTTAACAAGGAGCTCTGCATGAATAAATAAAAGTATTTGTTGTTGTTTTTTTTGGTATAAATATGGAGCAGGATTTCCATCAGGGCAGTGGAGAAGGGGGGGAAAGGGGCTTCGAGTGGGAACTGGTGTGTTTACTTAAAGCCTTTCCTCTCTGACAGAGAGCTGCGAGGCAGACCTGCTGTCTCTCCCCTCCGCTTTCACACCAAATGCCAGCCAAATGATGGGGAAAATTACCCATGATGGTGCCGAGGTTGGATTACAGAGAAGCCCGAATGTTCCCATGTAAGGACCCTGAAAAACCCTCCACATGAAAACATTGCACCAAAAAGAATGAAATTACAGCTTTGATTCAGATACATGTTTCACGTATGGTTTTCATAGTCAGGCCTTCAGACAGAAAAGAACTAGAAGTTTAGCTCGAATTTGATTAGCTCAAGAGTGATCTCTACATGCTATCCCGCGTTAATCATCTTAGAAACATATGGTGTAGTTTGATGAGTGACCCTTATTGATTTATCCACTAAAGTTGAAGGATTTGGTACTTGGTAGTGGCAGGCTGTAATTTCAGATCTTATGTGAGGTGCATTTCGTGGCATGACCAGAGCTTGAGGAACAACCGACATAAAACTGACAGATATTTGGTTTCAACCTTTTTCAATAGACCTGCAGCAGTGGAAAGGAATAAAAGTGAATATGCAGGAATATGTCTGGGTTTTTGCTAGTGCTGGGTGGTATGACCAAATAGTGCAGTATTATTGAAAATTTCAACAGTTTCACAAAATACAAAGACATTTTTCTCTTGAGCAAGCGAGAGAGGTGCAGTTCAGTGTGCGTGTGTGTAACTGCATATATTATTTGTACTCTAATAATACATGTATTCTGCTAAGTTGGTGTGATAAAGTGCTGATTGCTGCAGTTACTACCACAGTTACTGCCTCAGCTAAGCCCTTAGCATCTGTGGTGTGGCAGCGAAAAGGTTTCCCTGTCCAACAGTGTTTTGCTGCGTCACTTTCTGATTTTCACAAAAAAATTATACCACAGAAGAAATAAATACCGGTTTTCAGTATGAAAGTACACCGTCCAACACTAGTTTTTGCTTGCATCACAACAAAAGGTAGAAAATGCACTTGTAAATGTACAATTACATGAACTGCAGCAGCTAAGTGATGCACAATGTTCTGAAAAGATTACATGAACAAACAAGTCGATCTTCGAGTGACGGCATTTGTTAAATGTTTGAAAAGAGGCCAAAGGTCGTGATGTCACCCACAAGAATCTGAACTCTCGTTTTGAAGCCAGAACTGTGATTCAGTCGCACCATGTCGACATTGTGCAACCAGACATTCAGAGGCATCACCTGCAATGAGGCTCCTAATGGAAGATACTAGCTGTCAGTCACACTGTTTTTCACACATGCTGTACATTCCTTACATAAGTTTAACATAATTGACAAAACTGTCTATTTGAAGAACACCTGAAATCATTTGAAGACTTGAAAACTAGCGATTGAGACCATACAATTTTATATTGTTGTTATAAATCAGGTTGGACGTCGGGTCCTTTTCCCATAGACTTCCATTCAAACAGATTCATTTTTGCAACCATCATCAGTGGATATTCAATATATTCTCATTTTTCTGGTTGGTCTCAGAATGGCCCATTAACCTACAAAAACAAATAATCATTCAAGTCCATTTAAAAGTCTTAAAAGTGGTTTTAGTCAGACGAACACAATAATTATACCTTTAAGTTTTTTCCCCAGTGGCATGTAAACGTACTGACTGATGGCTGCACTGTTTTATGCTTTCCTGCTCTGTCTCGACTGCGCTGCCTTACAATGACATTGGTATGTCCGCACAAATATCTCCAACACCAAATTCTTGTGAAGCCACTGAGTTGAGTGAAATATAAGACACCTCCTCTGATCATGAGGTGCATGAGAAAATGACCATTGAAGGACAGCCGTGATCAAAATACCATGATGGTTCAAGGGCATAAAGCAGGCTGTCGTTAAGTCTGAGTCCAGGGTGAATTCCTGCTCAGTTACTCTGCCTCGCAACAGACATGACAGTTTGACCGTGACTTTGATGTTAAAAGATTATTAATGGGTTTATGGGTGATGATGTGATGGTGGATACAAAAGCTGCTTCACGTTTAAAGCAAGTCATAGTTGCTCTTCTGTTTGTCCAAGATAACACTTTGATGACACCAGTTATTGCAGGATTTGTTTCTTTCCTTGCATCTGCATTGTTTATTGGAAACTCTCGTCTATTTTCCTGGCTTCTGCCTGACGAGGCGGCCAGGCCCAGCGTCCCTTGGGAGTCACTGGATCCCTTGTCCGATCACAGGGCGCCGTGGCCTCAAAACGGGGCGCATTACACTTAGTCAGCAGACCACAGGAAACAGGAAAACAGAATCTGCTGCTTCATTCCTTTCTTCTCATCTCTAAACCATCTCCCATAGCTTAATCGGGTTACACCTTCATCTATAACACCCACACAGGTCTGTGAGGGCTTGGTTTGAACTGTGTTTAGGTCCAGGTCAGGTACACAGTGATAAAAGTGCCATGACTTTTGAACAAGATGAAAACCAGAAATTACAGCGGAACAGAATATTAACGCCCTTGGTTTTATTTTGTGAGCTCCCTTCTCTTTTTCCCCATTTTCAGTTATTTCTTTTTCAATTTTGAGCCAGGGCACATATGTGAAGGCTTACGCTGCTCTTGTACTCAAGTTATTTACACTCTCTGAATTGAAAATGTTCCAGGTAAATGGCAATGCTCCTACTTTTGCAAATTGCATCTGCACTCGTCCTCAGTCTGCATGTAAAATGGAAAAGCATGCTGCAGTTTCAGTTTTGAAACACCTTGTGCGTTGTCTCTCTGCATGAGGAAAGCCATAGGTCTAGCAGATACCATTTTGGAAAATGGGTCACAGTACAAACAATGAATTACATAAACATCAGAGATGGACATTCATACCAAAAAAAAGTGCTGGGGAGGGGGGGCTGCATTCAGGGCCATGTTGGCCACTTTCCACCATGCACAATATATTTTCAGCAGGGAACACAACAGACATCCATCCATGCAATAAACCCAGGCAGAAAAAAGGAATATAACAGACAAAAATGTGTTGCGAACCAAGTAAACGAGACGCAATAAAAAAAAAAAAGCAAAAGGTACAAAATGGTGCTCTGAGATTAAGGGTGGAGAATTCATACCAAGCTCTGAACCCAAAAAGGGGGAGGGAGGGCTAACAGTGCTTCAACTTCAGTAAAACTGCTCTTACCTCCACCATAATGTGAAAGGCGTGCTTGTCGAAAAAGGAACATAAGAAGCAAACAGAGAAATTATTGCTATTTTCTGTCAGTTAGTGGATGAAATAGAAGCAGGTAAAAAGTCGGAGTTGATATGTCGTCCCTCAACAGCCTTTCGCTCCCACTTGTGCTCCAGACCAGGGCTTCCAAAGCTGTGGTCTGGGACACACAAAGGGTCACAGGTCTGTTTGTTAATAAGCATGAGAACAAAGGCAAGATGATTCATTTTATCAACTTAAATGAAAGTGTTAAGCAAAGCAATCGAAAATGAACCGACCAATGTGGAAAAAGAAAACAAAAAGTACTAGATCACAGTAAAACCAAACTCACATAAATACAAAGTTGAGAACAAAAGCAACCTAATGACAGATGCATCCTACTGTTTCAATGTACCCACAACAATCAAATAACACTGAAATTGTGATTTAAGAAAGAGAATGAAAGCCCATAAGCTTAAAGCAACACAAAGCTCAGAGCTTTCTCAACCATGGACCATGTTTAGGATTTTTTGTCATTTAAGACAGCAACTGATGAAAGACTACAAACAAAAACTCAAACTTAAATGACTAAGAACTTGTTTATCTGGGTGCAGCTTTACAAAGATCTCCCCACTGGCTTTGGGGAGATCTTTGTAAAGCTGCACCCAGATAAACAAGATCTAAGTAGGTAGTAAATGATGACGCTAGTCACAATTGAATGGAAGATACGATAAAATTAGGAAAAAAGGGATCCCGGTCCTGGTTTAAGTTAAAGGGCTCCAGGTTTGTGAATCCAATCCAGTTTGCCTCCACTTCACACCGAAGTCTGAATAATGGAGGCTTGGTGGCAAATATGCAGTCCATGATGGCACCATGACTGTGGGAAATAAAGTTATTGTGCCACAAACATTTTTTTTTCTCCGAATCTTAAACTAGATTTAATCTGTTTAAAAAGTTAATTTTATGTGTGCAACAAACTCAAGCATGAGTTATTTAATGAAAACCACTTTGAAGCACAACCTCCAGCCTAGGTCAATGTACAGACAACAACTACAAAAGAAAGTTCAGCTGTAGTATTATCTATATTTAGATGGGAACAACTACTTTTGCATTATGAATCTATGTCTCAATTCCTTGCAAAGGGAACTATTCACTGAAGAGAAAGACAATCACTGTTCAGGGTAGAGTGGGAGATCATTTTCTGGAGCATTTTTTACTGTATTGCTTAAAATCCTCTTCACAACCCAATTGTAACCACTTGTACACTAATCGTGCATGCTCAGAAGACAACGCCAGAGCTTGTGCTAGCTTGCTAAAAATATAACGAGAAACGAGACATTTGCAGCAACATTATGGCAGAAAAGGTGCCAACAACAGGTTTTTGAGAAAGCTACTGCCAAGAAAAAGGCTGATGCAGCGCGATCCAAGACCAGAGAGAACATTGGTGCTGCATTTGAGCGGCAACGACAACTGAAAGCCCAGAAAGGGCTGCAAAGTGATGACATGGCGGCCCTATTTCTACTGGACAGGTAGGTTAATTGTATGTCTTTGTGATCTTTTGAGAGTGTTTGTTGTTTTTCGGCATCACGTTGTCATTTGAACAAGTATCCAAAAACGTTAAAGTCACCCAAAGGTACTGAAAGTTACAGATGCTGTGCCACCAACACTCTTTGTGAACAAGCATTGCGCGTTCCTGTGCTCTGGAGGCGTAAATTTGAAGGGAAGTCTGAAGACAGGGGCTTGGACTTCTGAATTCAAAATGTACTGTAGCCTGCTCAAACAGTTTTTCCAGGATCTCCAACCCTACCTTTAAGATGACTAAAAAGAGTAATGAAGCATATAAAAATTTGAGGTGATAGGTTTCTGCATTTAATAATCTATCTGATCTTCTAAATTCAATTTTGTAATGACATGAATGTACCTACTTATTTTCATGCTGTTTGGGCTTTAGCTTACCTTATCCTGTATTAGTTGTTGGATCATTAATGTGAAAAACAAGCTGTTTTAATACCAATACGTTACATATTTGGATCTTAAAGGAACCAGCACTGTAGCTGCCTCAAGCATCTTGTTCAGAAACCGAGGAAGTAAATTATAATAAATAACTATTACTAATATATTTGATAAACCAGAACAATGATAATGACTTCCCCTTCACACAGGGCATATTGAAATCTGACTAAAATAAAAGAGGTAGGCAAATTGTTGCTGACAAATTAAAAGAAAAAGTATTCGTATTATGCTAAGATACAAGCAGCACAGAGAAATGAGCGAGGGAAAGCATAGGGCTGATCTACTGACCCTTGTTTATTTGTCAAGTCGTCTTTGTTGTGGCATTAACAAGCAAATTAAAATCAAATCACATTCAAAAGCTAAGACAGTAAGGTTAACTTCATACTTGAGCTAACTAGGGCTGCCTTGACTGACAAATGGTTAAACCAAGCTCACGTCTGAATTGCTTGTGTTTGTGCTTCACAACATAACCACTGTGAAATAACCACTCAAGTACATTTGATTTGCTGCCATTTCAAATTTCACATTTCACTCTCCCGAAAATAGGAAATCCAGAAAACGTCCTCTTGCATAATCTGATTTTCATCAGCCAGGTTTTCCACCATCTAATTCACTAACTTGTCGTGGAACAGAAGGTGTGTGTTTTTACTCCACAGTTGCTAGAAGCTATCCTCAGTGACTTTGCAAAGTGACCTGCTGGAGTGACTAAAACAGTCAGTCACCTCTGCTTTTTTTAAATACAGCCTGTGGCGCAACACAGAAACACATTTGTCAACAATAACAACAAAAAAGAAAAATAATAGATACATGATACATGACATATTTCCTCCCACTCCATCCATCTCCTTTTGAACCCCACTGGTTTATTAATATCTTTCTCCATCTAAACTGGGTTCCTTCATTTACACCAGAATCTGCATGTGAAATAAACAGGGCTTGCAAATATAGTTGATTTGTCTTCCTTTAAATAATAGACTGGTGGAAAAGCACATGAGCAAACTGCTCTCTTTGTAGAGCCCTTTGCTCTCCTGTCCTTGTACACCCACTCAGTCATGCACTAGTACTCTCCAGCACACTTGTTCCACTCTCGCTATTTTATTTCATTTTGTTCCCCTTGTGATTTTATCAATCTTTTAGCTGTTGGGGATTTGTTTTCCCCCTTTCTTACGGTATCATCATACGTTATCTGATCCACCCTGCATTGGCCATGATCTTGTTTTGTTTTCGGAATGTATTTATTTATTTATTTATTTATTCATGCGTTTCCAGGTAAGATGATTCATAAGTCTCTCAGCGGTGTTGTTTTTCCAGTGTACATTAGCATCTCTGATTATATTGCATCTGTGTCCTTTTTTTCCTGCTATTTTTTAACACTGTGCAAATATAATAACGAAGGTGAGAGTTTGCGTGTCTCTTCTCTATCCCTCCCCCACACTCCACTCAGCCACCCACCCACCCACCCACCCACCCACCACCATCCTCCGAGGCAGCGCTGCGAGCATCTCTGTGTTTAGTTGTGCTTGCCTATATAAAGCCTCATCAATATTGCACAGGCCTGTGACTCCTCTTCCATACGGTGGAGGCTCTGCATTGCTGCCGGGGGTTGAAACAACCTCATGATGGAACTGGTTGATTCAGGTGCAAACATGAAAAAACTAAGCAGCGGAAGGAAAAGCATGGCCGAGCAGGAACAGCTTATGCGTGAATAAGCAAGCGTCATGAAATGTGAATGAGGACACGCGGTATGATGTGGATCAAGACTCCATTTTGCCAATGGACAATGTGTACTTAAATGTATGAGTGATTTAAAGCCTCCTGGCACATTATGAACTATCCCAATCTGCATTCATCTCCTTGATATTCTTGCCTGGTGCCTTCAAAGACAAGTCTGTTTTGTGTGTTTTTGATTTAAATAAAAAAGAAACACGTAAAAGTAAAAAGACAGAAAGCACGGCTCCACTTATCCTTCTGTACAACGTTAAAAGACGAAACTGAAAAAGCAATTATCCCAGCACAAACTCTCAGCACAGACTGTGCGTTCTATTTGACCACAGCTCTGTCCCTCCGCAGTGCAGGGCAGGAAAGGCCAAGGCTATTTGAGCTCACTGAGAAACTGGATCAGCGCAGAAGTTGAAGGTTGGTTAAATAGAGATGGCAGAGCAGTCTTCTTTGTAGTGTATCATACAGCAAACTTTAAAAAAGTTGTCCTACAGCAGAAACTAATAGGCATTGACTCTAAATATAATCATCTTTAGGGGTGGGAATAACCAGAGACCCCACAATATGATTTGAAAATATATTAATTAAATAAATAAATAAATAAATAAATACTTGGTGTCTCAAAAGCAATACAATACTGCCATGTAAATAATTGTGAAAAAAAAGATTAATCCCCGCCCCTATTAATCTTTTTTTTATTATTTGCATTTGATGCCTGGCAAAATTTCATTTTCTAGCTTAATTTTCACAGCTTTTTTTTTGCACTCAAAGCAGCTCACACCACAATGAGACAGAAAGTTTGAGTTTGCGAGATTTCTTTCATCTGGTTTTCTTTTTCTCACCCAGAAAAGACTTACATGTGTGGGGACGAGGGCAGCTGGGTAGGCCAGTTTGTGATGTCGCCACATCCAGAAAGAGAAGAGGACGACAGCAGCCAGGCCTATGATAGGAACCAGGGAGTAAAGGAGAGTGCTGAAGAGCTCGGGCTTCTGTGAAAATGGGTTGGAGGTGGCTGTAGGGAGAGAAATATGGAGAGGGTGGTAAAAAGAAGCACAAAAGTTAGCAAAACGGCACAGATTTTATCTGAATGGCAACAAAATTGAAGCAATGAAAAATTATGAACTTGTCAGAGTAAGCAAAAATTAAAAAAGGAAGGGTGAAATATATGTTGAGCGAAAAGAAAGACAGATGACACCATTCTCTAAGTGCAGCATTACCTCTGCTTACAGCTTACTGCCACTGTGCTTAGGGATCATATCAATGCACGACACACGAACACACGCAGCAGGATTAGCGAATCCATCTCGTGACATAACGTAATCCACCCACCAAAAATAACAGAGCTCTGAACTGTGTCCGACCCCAGCAGGAGTCGCCTGGCGACGCCTGCTGGCTCAGCCTGTCCTCCCATTACAAGGTGTGACAGTCTGATTCGGCAGCACTGTCAAAGTGTTGACGCTCAGATGTCGGACACAACTAGCATCCTTAGGACGGACGGTGGTAACGAGGCAAGGAAAGGAGTAAGGGATAAGGCGAGGGGCCACTGGGGCTGCACCAGCTGCATCATCAGACTCTGGATTTTTGGGGAACTTGTTATTCTCTATGGGGTGTCGTCAAGTTTCAGAAAGTCTAATTTATAGGAACAAAAGAGAAAGACTGGCATTTTGGATAATTAAGTTGAGAAGTTATGAGTACACAAACATCAGAATCCCCAAATAAAGCTACACCAAATATCAAAAGCTGCTAGCACTTCTTCTTGCATTCGCTGTCATCAAATCCAGTATTTATTTATTTCTTTAGATGCTAGATATTATATTTATATTTATTTATGTTAATCAGCTATTTTTGTGGCTGCTGATGCTTAAATCATACCAGGATTATATTGCAGTTACATAAAATTAGGCGAACTCTAGGCATCCATTATAATTAGGGAGAAAAGGCTTCATCTAATAAAGAATATACCAAAGTGAACGTAGACTATGATTTACACAACATTATTTTTACTGTAACTTTGAGGTGAACTGAAGCATTGAAAATCAAGCAAAAGGCTGATTGCTTACATTTCTGTGTGGAGGTGAAAGACAAATAAAAGACATATTAACAAACACGAATGTAACACCTGACTGAAATTCACACAATGTCTTTCGCAAAAGCATTCAAAGTAAAATCATGGATGTGGTTGGAAATAATTATTACAATTACTGAGGAAAAATGTATTTTAATGTTACCTTTCCCAGTTCCCTGTTATTGAGTGGTGCAAAGACACATACTTAAAGACAGACATCTTTTTCAACTGTAAATGTACGTACTGTAGGCAGTTGAATGGTGCGGGTCGGTCTGTGGCACTTCAGGGGCGTATAGGAACTTCTCGTTGCACATGTTGCCTTCACAGCAGCAGAAGAAAACATCTGGACTCTCCTTCCTCTCAACGCATTCATTACTGCAGAGGACATGGAGGGAGACATTAAAAACAAACAAACGCGCACATACACTGCACAGGACATAAAAGCCATTTATCTTTGAAAGTACACACACACAGCAGACGACCTCTAAAAGGCAGACACACAACTACACAAAGATACACTGCTCTCCTTCCTCTCTATCCTCTCACTGCTGCCAAAAGAAAAACATTTACAAAATAACTCCTGCGCACACTGATACACAGAAAAAAAACACATGTACACTAACACACTCCCACACATACACACTCGCTCTCTTTCACAATCACACAGTCATCAGATAAAAGCCAAAGGAAGTGGCAGCCGCCCTCAACTTTCTCTGGACTCTCCAGGGAGGCTAGGCGGCGCCGTCTGAGATGAGGTACCCAATCTGTGCGGACTGCAACTTTATCCCTCGGGAATCAAAGAAAAACACACGCAGAAATTTCTCCAACCATTATCTGATGTCAAGTTTATGTTCTAGCAACGATGCAAAAACTCAAAAAAACACACCGTCTTGTATAATATATGCTTACAGTTTTGATTTAGACGCTTGGTTGCCACACAAACACACACACACACTCACGCACGCACACACTCTGGATATTCACACAGCAATTTAAATTCCATCTGTCAGAGGTAATTAAAAATGTAGGCTTGTACGAGTCATTCAGCTGGAGGAGCACACAGAGGGACAAAAACTGTGCTCAAGGTAATTTCTGCTATATTTGCAGACAAGCGGCCCTCATGATGTGCTGCCTTTGTTCTGTGTGAATCATGATGAGAAACACAAAAACACAGAACACAAAAACATCCGTTTTTGTATGAACCACTTGTGTAAAAAAAAAAAAATTAAGCTTTAGTTCAGATTTCAACCAGTAGTACACATGAAATGACAGTGCACACTTCCCATATATGTCATCTCAAGTGTATTTGCAGGTTCTTCAAAGCCAAACTTTGAACACAAAACCATGCAAACTCAAAACGTTTTGAACTGAGTGAACTGTCAATCTGTAAGTGATGGGTCAAAACTATGACACTGTCAGTGGATAAACAGTATGGTAAAGACTTAACTACAACAATAGCATAACAATTATGGTTGAAGACACTAAGGTACAAATCAAATGTTGCCTGACTTATTCAAAAAGATCCGTTGAAACGCTCCGTTTGATTTTGACTTTGCATTTTCTGCAGTAACCCACACGCACCTGTCGTAGCAGTTGACGTCATCCAGCCAACAGCCTTGCTTGACAACCTCCACGGTACCGGAGACGTTCTTCCATGTGGCGAAGCAGTGCCGACGCTTGTCTTTCTCACCACGACACAGCTCGATGCCGCTGCGATTGGTGCGCTCCTTCTCCCAGCTGGAGTTGTAGTACGCGCACTCCTGAGTCTCTGAGCGTCCTAGGATGGCACCTGGAGAGGACAGAGAGGACGTTAGTGAAATGTCTTTGAATGTGCAGTCATTATTAAGAAAACATCCAGGCAGATGAGGGTTTCCTGACTTAAAGGTAAAAATAATGATTGACACTTTGCCAGGTACATCCTGAAAAACAAGAGGAAGCAGCTTTTGACTTATTGCCCAACTCTGTCACTGACAGAGCAGAAAATGCAGATTTTAATCTTTACAGCCTCAAAGTGTGGGATACTACATCTCATGTCAATACACATACAAACAAGAAAACTTTTTTTTAAGACAGACCATTAAAACCAGTCAAGTATGACAGACAAGGTTACAGAGAAACACACAAGCCACGCAATGAAAACCAAATCTCTATACAAACACAACTCAAGTAAACCAATCCACTTCTCTTCTTCTTCCCGCCAAAATAAAGCATCCTCAGATTTCCTGGATATGAAATCAGGCAGCCGGTTTTTGCAAACCTGATATCCAGAGAAATATCTGCATGACAGCTTGTCACTTTTAGCGTTGCTGTTGCTGCCTCTCATGACTTGTCAGGAAGGTAGTCCAGTTCAGACTGCTGACAAGACTGAAGATAATAAACCTCTGTTTGTTTGTTTCCTAAGTCACTGCAAACCTCATGATTTAGGAACACTTCCTACTCGTTGACTTTGTTGGTCCAAGATGTAATGCCGACTATCATCAGAGTTCTGTACTTAAAAGTTTGAAAACTTGCAAAGACTCAAGTGCACAATTTCAAATAGCAATTTCTCAGGCTGTTGATGGAAGAGAAAGGTGAGCAAAATCAAACACACTGCCTAAAGCCTTAAACACTAAATGGAAATGTATATAATCCCTGCATTAACTGGAGTTTATGATCCATCATTAAAATTTTATCATCACTATAAATGCTTTTTGTTTGTTTAAATGCTGAATTTTAAAATCTAATGTGGGATTAGTGAGGGTTTATTGTGCATATAGAGCTCATCAGTTTAAGCTGTACTTGACATTTTGATTGTTTATTCTCTATTTGTTGTGTATACCTGTTTAATTCCCTTTGAATTCTCATGTGTTAATTTGTCCACCCCACTAAAGGTTTGCACTCTACCATCTTATATTTACACCAGCTTTTAAATTTCTCGAAAGTGCTCCATCATTTAACTTTAAAGTCTTGCAAATAAAAGAATAATACTCCAATTTGGGTGGTAATTACACACTCTCCTCTACCAGTGAAATAACAGAAGAGGAGTGTCCACCCTGACTGTGTCACAGCAGCTTCCAGAAATTAGGGCTTAGCTTCCATTATGAGGTTAACTTCAGGGAGATCATGTATTTTTCAGTAAAATGGCTGCTTAAGTCAATCCAGTTAATGCCAACCCCGGCTCTGGAAGCATCACATGTCTCTTTCCAGCGATAATAACAGCTGCAGATGGAAGCGAGAAAAAAGTGGCAACTTCACTGGCAGGCAAGGTCACAGTGCGTCTTAGCAGCACTGATGGCATTCTCTCTCTCGTCAAATCCATTTCCCATGAAGCCTCGGACTATTTCACAGCAACAGGTGCGGCTGTGAACTGTTGCTTGTGAGAGCAAATGGATGGGGCGAAAGCAGAGAACAGAAAAATAGCCTGGACTGATGACTGAGCAGAGCCCACTGTGTGTTGAAATAACTGGGTTTAAACAAATATCACTTGCATTTACAAAGAAACACATGCAAGCACAGGAACATAAATTACACGGTGCAAAATGCAAGAAGACCCTTTAAGCTATTAAAAGTGCTTGTGTAAAAAGATGTATGGATTTGCCATAACGTGAATATAAACAAATAAATGCCACAAGGAAGATAAAATCACTTTATATATGGTCAGAGTTAAACTCACTGCTGGGGAAATAAAGGTAAAGGAAAAAAAAAGTACTAACTTTTTCCTTTTTTTGCACAAACTACTGCTAAGACACCCTTGAGCAATAGACTCGAAAGTGCAGAGATTAGGTGTGAAGAAGATTTGTTGAAAAGACCAGTCGCCCTGTCAGAAAACGCTTAATGTCTGTGTGTGAAATGTGAAAAACACCTGGCAGAAAAATGAAAACAGTGCATATATAGAACTCAAGTGGTTGGTGCGGACCTTATGATGTCCCATCATTCTTTCAGGCTGATGTTTGCCTATAGGGATAGTCTAACTACACTTGCAGTTTGAGAAAATAAAGATAATTGTCTGTGGCTGGGGGTGAATGATGGGTATTAAAGAGGTGTCCAGACAAATTGCCTACAGGCAAAAAAAAGACGAAGAAAAAGCATTTGATGTATGTATATTTTGACCCTGCTTTCAAAATACTACTATAGAGAAATACTGCTGTCCAATGTATATTATGTAGTATTATGAATATAGATACAAATGAAGTGTCCCAGGCTGTGTTTTGTGTGTTTAAATCCACTTCAATAGGATGTGCAGCAGTTTAAACAACCAGTGAATGGTGACAGGTTTCTATTCTTTCTAATTCACCTGTGTTGAGGTGAATGCCTTATGGGAGATGAAGGTAAAACAGTAGGTTAGCTCATTAGCTCATCAGCCATGTTAATGTTGATTCCCCCAGATGTTATGCTCTGGTGATTAACATACTCATTTGCATTTTATTCAGAGCAATTTAAAAGAAATGCCAACGCACGATGAGGAAGCAGGCCCTGCATGAACCTCATTAAAAGAAACTGTGCATACAAGAACAAGTGGGCAACCTGATGAAATCTAAGTAGACACGTAGATTCTAGATTTGTGCAACTGCGATCAAGTTTTATAATTTATAAATTATAATTTATAATTGTTAAATGAGTTTTTTTGTACCAACTCTCAATGTCTAAAGAAAGCATTTGTATTTGCTGTTTTGAGTCCTACAGTGGTCAAACCAAGACTTTTCTTTTCTTTTTTTTAAACCAGACTACACAATAGGGGGCTGAGAGAAACATCATTTTGATTCCTCTGTGCGCCTTGTACATGCAGCTCAACTGACAATTAAGATGACTTTGACTAAATCAAAAGTTTAGGTATAAAATACAGCAATTCTGAATAGGACAGCGCTCAAAATCAATAAGCAAGACAAAAGCCTGCTGTCTTTGCCTTTGGCCAAGATGAGGTGCAACAGCTCAACTGATAATGCCTCCATTCCAATATCACACCGTGTGAGAAAGAGCTGTGAGCCATGTGAACTGCAAACACAGAGCACCGCTGTAAATACAGCTCTTAAGAGCTAAAATCAATCACTTCGCTGAAATGAGGTGACAGTACAAGCTGGCCTGCCTATAGAGTCATGTGCCAAAGGTGGACAAGAGCTGTATGGCAGTATGGCGAATATGAAGGCTATAAAGTGGATAAATCAATCTTCTGACTAAGTCGCAGCTCAGAGTTCACTAAAGGGAATAAAGTCACAGAGTGCAGAGCCTACACAAGCAATTGTGCAAGTGCACACAATAGGGCTTCCACCCACAAGCACACATTCATATAATAAGTGTAGCCTCTTTGTCTCTAAAAGATATTTGACACATTGGAAATGTCAAACACGAGTGGCACAGCCTCACTTTGTTTGCAGCAATAAGGCTAAGAAAGAACGAAAAAGAAAAGAAAAAAATGCCACTGAGGGGCTGCAAGGTTTGCTTCTTAGAAAAGACCAAATCAATGTTTATTTGATTCATTATGCAAAAAGAGAACAAGTGAAACACAAGAGAAACAGCACAGTAACAAAGAAGGCTATACGTCTAGTTAATAATAACGGCTGGTGAGACCAAGCTAGAAGGTCAGTTCATGCAGGGGTAAATCAGTGAAAAGGAGCATTCATAGAGAGACTAGATGGAGTTTCAATCAGTCAAATCACCCCCACACAATTCCTTTCTCTCCAGAAAAGAAATGACCACATTGTGTTTCAGAGAGGCTCCTTTCTCTCTTCCAGTCATACAAGAGATTTATCAAGGTTAACCGTGACCTACTTAAGCTGCAGATATTTAAGCAATGCCTGCCTGCAAAACATCTACACACCCGACCCACTTCTCTACGTCCACTGGGGTTTTCTTTTTTCTTTTGAAAAACTGCTCCTCTCCTCACCCCTCTCTCTCAGTTTCTGCCCCGTGGCTCTTTTAAAAAAAAAAAAAAAAAAGCACTCTGACATTTTAGGTTTTACACTTCGGGCATTTAGCTGATGCTCAGTGATTAAATATCTGACTCCTGCAGCACCAAACTTACACAGAAAAAAAACTGTAAAGCATGATTTATACACTCTTAAATGTGTTGAGCAACAGATGCATACAAAAATGTGTCACTCAACTTCTTCATGTCTCATATTGTGAGTGATAGACAGTTCATAATCAACTGTCGGTCAAAAACCTATTAAAAGCCTATTCTCATGTTTGTTGTTTCAATGGATGCATTGGCCACGTCCATTTCTTTGCTCATCATTATCATTTCAGTAAAAACAAAGAAAATGTAGCACAGTTATAAATGAAAATAAAACTACATAAATTATAAAGGCTGCGCAGCGTTGTTGGGCAAAAACTATCCAGTGTTGAGTGACTTGAGTATGAATCAGGCTTAAGAATGCAATATAGTCCCATGAATTCTGAAAGAACACTGCAAACAGGGAATGTGATTCACTTGAGAGTGTGTAATATGAAGATGGAAAAGATGGGGAACTTGGCGGAGATGCTGCAACTGTAGGAGGTTACTGATTATCCACAGGCTCTAAAAATTCGATCTTTTGTCTCATGGCCAATAGGTCATGTTAGGTTGAAGCAATTCAGAGAACTTGATTCTTAGAGTTATAGAGGCTGTGACACAGAGGGGGATGCTTTCTCTTTTGGTAGCGAGGCGCACCGTGACAGAGCTGAAGACTGTCAAACAGTCCGCTTGCCACTGGCTGCAGTTCACCTACCATTTTCCAAATAAAACCAGGCAAGTTATTCAACCCTGCAAAGCTTTATGACTCATTCACAACGTCACTTCACATCAATGCCATGTATCACTAAATCCCCACAACACAGGAAGCTCCATTGGCAGAAGGTATTTGCTTTAAGAAATCCTTTAAATCAACCTTTCATGACTTTTGTTTTATATTAGGGTTTTTCTTTAAAGGTAAACACTACAAAAATACGACCAAGCTGTCAATGGCAAACCTGGAAAATTATTAGAAAGAGTTTGGACCTAACTTTTACTGCAATTTAAAAGTTGGGTTTGAATAACATCCATTTGTTTCAAGGTTTAGTAGCTAATAACAAAATGAGACAGCAAACATAGTCAGCAACTACACCCTTATATAAACAGCAGAATTACACAGTTCACATTATAATGTATTTATTATTAATAACCACTGCATTTATATTTAATGGGATTTTTTCTGTAGGAGAGTCATTTTTTCAAAGCAATTTCCTCTCTAAACATGCCACTTCATGAGACCATGAGAAGCCTGAGCTGAGTAATAGAACAAACTCACTTTCTTATTACTCAGATGACATTCACTTTCTCAGCCCCGACTGAAAACACAAGCCAGACTTTCAAAAAGGAAACAAAAACCACAAGGGAGAGCTACATTGGATCCTGTGTATTGGCACATGTCTCTTTATTAGCTGAGTGAGGGCTACAAGGCAGGAGCCTCACAGCAGAAACGGTTCTGGTCTGATCTGCAGCCAGGCCAGTGAGGTACATGCTGGGTGGGAAATGACCACTAACTAACTGCCAAATGTTGGAGAAATTTTGACTAAACCACTTTGGCAGGTAGCCAGGCAACTCCTGGTGGTTTTGTTGTCTGTCCTACAAAACTAAAGCTGGCTAGTGAAACAGATAAAGTGTCTGATTAATTTAGGAGTGTGGAAGGATTGTGTTTTTCCCTCTGAGTTTCAGCAGCAACACTAAGTGGAAAGAGAGGAACACCACCGTGTGCCAAAAGATACGATTGTTCTATAAAAATAAATGTATACGTGCCTCCTCTTCATCAGCAGTTGTCTCAGTAATTCATCCTACACAGTGTTTAAGAAGGCTTTGGAATTAGCTGGTCTTTCCGCTACATGAGAAGTAAAACCTTTATGTTCTACTTTCATGGCCATGTGAGCTCTACATCATGCAGTGTTCGTTTCACCAAAGCAGGAAGTATTTAGCTCCAAAGATACAGGAAAGAAAAAAGAATAGCACAGGTAAATAATCTGTCAATAACCAGGTGCCATTTCAGGCTAAATATCTTGTCATCATGTATTTTTTGCCAGGAAACTACTGAGGCAAATAAGAACTAAACATCCAATTTCCTGTCAGTGGCTGGTCACAGGGACAGGTTCTGCCACCTCATAATGAAGTGGAATTTTGGCGGGCCAGGTCTACACTCGACACAGTGTACAGCAAAGTAGGTAAACAAGTCATTTATCAAGGCTTTTTTGTGTGCCTGCCAGGAGCGGGGATTGTTCTTTATGATGGAATTTGTTCTCAGGATCAACTAATCATCTGCGACCAGGCATACATGAATTAGATTTGAGGTGATGTATAGGTGCGTGGGGCAGTGGTTTGTGTGGGAACATGTGCGAAAGGTGCTAAAAACAAACGTGAGTGATGATTTTCTTATTTTATTTTTTTTAAAGTAATGAATACAGAAGTTACACTGAGGCCAGGGTTCAAACTGCCGTCTGCAAAGTTTGCCTCTTGGCTTCCCAGCAATGCTTGTTGTTGCTGCTTATGCAACCTGACACTCCTCCCCCACATAACTAACTCAGGACACAACTAAATACAGCTTTTGAATTTGTGAATAACCACGTACATTTAGGCAAGAAACTTTTCCTAGTAGTGTTAACACCCTGTTTGCACCCATTCAAAAAAAGCAATAATAATATCTTTAAAAAGTCCCCTGTCCTATATAGTATACAACATAATCTGCACCACTTCCCTCAAATGTTGTGCAGCAGAGAAGCAGAGTGAGAGATTCTGGGTGTGTTTTTCAGACACGTGTACTGAAGAAAAGAGAAATATCTGATGTGGTTTCCAGATCAAGCACAGTTCAGGTGAACTCATTTTGCAAGCCGTCAGGTCTGGATTGGATTGGAAACCCCAAAACCAATCAGGCAAATTTCACACCATCTTCGAAAGGTGTTTTATTGAGTGAGTCACAGGGTTCATTTCTGTAGATAAAAAAAAAATAATAATAAAAGCGACATGCATATTTCTGTAATTTGCCACTCTTGGCAGTACAAAAGCAATCAAACAAACCAGTGAAGGAAATAAATATTGGTTGAAATCCCTGTGCATGGAGTGTCAGGTCACAACAATTAATAATTAAAACAATGACATTTATTGCCAACTATTTGGATAATGAATTAATTGGTTTTAAGTGTTTGTTTGTTTTTCAATCCAAATGCTTAAATGTTTTTATGTTGCTTTCTCTGCTGCTCTGTGACAGTAAACAGAATGTATTTGGCATGAGGATGTTGTCATTGTGATAGGCATTTTTCACAATTCTTTGAGATTTTATGGTCAAGCTAATCAATTAATCAACGAAATATCTTGCAGCCTCATCAGTAATACAAACTACCATGAGCTGCAGCACTAAAAGATCCCATTTAAAAAGATAATACCCATAATGGAATGTAGCTATAAATCTCCACATCCAAACTCTCTCTCTCTTCTTTTTCGTTTACAACCACTATCCATCCCTTCTGCCCGACTTGTAAACGTGGGCACTGCTGTTTAGAAATGCAACCCACCACTTGCCTTCAGGGCAGCTCCTGGCTGCCTTGGATAAAGATTTTTTACACCATTTATAGCTGTTTTGACTATCACAGGCATTAGGCACCAGAGGCAGCATGGGAGGCCTCTGGCCCATGGTGAGGTTATCACCTGAGTGTATATCATGCAGGCTAGAAATGGATTCCAAGGTCCCACTGCACAATGTACATAAAGCAGCTGGCCTTGCTTCATCAGGATTCACTTGATGTGAAAGATCTTCCTCATCCTCAGGTATCTGATGCAAATAATTATATAATTTATTGTGACAAAGATGGTGGGAAAAGTAAGAGCTCCGAGACGAATGAGGTTTTTCTTAAATTGTGTCTTTTAGAGGAAAAGGTAGCAAAGTTGCACGGTTATATCAATGCCATGTTATCTCTAGCAGCTGTGACAATCCAGCTGCTGTAGACGAAATGAATAAAAGCACTCACAGTCAGACTCTATTTTACAGTAGATGGTGATTTTTACAGAGCGGCCTTTGGGTCTCACTGGAGGGCAACGTTAATGCTCAATCAGATGGTGTCGTGACATGGCAGGGGTGGTTGGGTTGGCTCGGGTGAGCCAGTCACAAAGACTGCACTCTTTCCATGGCAGAAAGGAGGGGGCATGATGTGTGTGTTTGTGTGTGCGTGCATGTAGAGAGGGGGGCATTAAAAACCACTGCACTCAGCAACTGAATCCAATCCCTTTAATCCTCACTGGTATGCCCGAGCAACAAACGCCCATTGGTCTCTGCCTCAATTAGCACTGATGAGGCCGGTTGCCGGACAGGTCAGAAGAGTGCCTGCGTCTCTCCCCGTGAATCACCGTCGACTGTACCGTGCAATAAGAGCACATACCAGCGTAGCCCAGTGTCCCCCGTGTGTAATGGGCTGCAGTCGGCCATTGCATACCGTACATTCTTCACAGGACAAGCAATTTAAAAAGTCTCGTTATCTCTCGCAGGGTAATGTAGAAGGAGCTTTTACTTCAGCCCCTATACTATCGCCTCTGTGCTTGAATAGTTTGGATTTATTTGAAGGGTGTGTTAAGTGCCACTTGGGTTTAAAACTGAACTGTATATTGTATTTGCAGTGATACTGCAACATCACAAAGCCTACAGCACAAGCATTTCAATTTATTTTTATGAAACAAGCAATCAATGAGTGAAGAACACAGGGAAAGGAAGGAGGGAGGAAACAAATAGAGGCAGACAAGCCATTATATATATATATATATATATATATATATATATATATATATATATATATATATATGAGGAGATTGGCCCTTTGAGACTGCAGTTCAGTTCAGACAGATTTTCAATAACCCACGTCTGAAAGTGCATCATGATCACATCTTGTAGGTGACGCAGACACTGATATATATATATATATATATATATATATATATATATATATATATATATATATATATGAGGAGATTGGCCCTTTGAGACTGCAGTTCAGTTCAGACAGATTTTCAATAACCCACGTCTGAAAGTGCATCATGATCACATCTTGTAGGTGACGCAGACACTGACATGTGACCTCGCAATTTCATATTGTAAATTAAGATCCTGTCATGGTAAACAAAATGTGACACCAGGTCCACTGTCTGCAGATTTGCTTATACTACAAAAGAAAAGGGGAGAGAGAAGGTATCGACTTAGGTCAGATATTGAGCAGAAAACGCTAGTAAAACGAGAGGACCATGAGCAATTATGCAGATAAGTTTAAATGTGTGTGTAACTTGAGGAGGACGAAAATATGTTACCAGTAAACAAATGTACATGAGACCACACATGTACTGCAGGATGTTACTGACCACTTACAAAAGAAACTTTGGGTTTGACTCTAATACTGATTTTAAAGCAGTAAAAAGAAGCAAGTGTGTAAAATTGGTCTCAGACTTCTGGATCACTGTATATCAGTTCCAAATATGTTATCTTCTTGATTACTGATAATCAGTCATGCCCCCTGAAATGTGTACAGAAATACATTCTGCAGTAAAGGTTACCCAACAGTAGAACACAGTCTGTTGCTGCTGCGTGTTACTAACACATTCCAAGTCATCTCATGTGTCTACAGACATGTCCTCTGCCGTCCAGTTATGTTCACTGTTTGCACGAGTCACCAGCTTCTCGTTTGTAGAAGACAAACCAATAAACATCGAGAGTCAATAAATCCTCCCTTTCATCCATGGGGCTATCTCACAACCTCGCCATCTCCCAGCTCATCTTTATATATAGAGTGAATTAATGACACACACTGGTCACATGCCACCAAAACCCAAAAAAGCACCAACACGTGTGTATTTTTAATTGAGATTATATTACGGGTGCAGTAAGCTAAGAATTCGAATGTGCTGATGCAGAGAATAACTGTAATGTTTCTCCAGGGTTTTATAGTTTTGTTTATCAATACCAGTGATGATGACTCAGTCATTACCAGCAACAGCTAAAATTGCAAAAGTCTCTTTTCTGTCAGTGCTGAATGGAAAGAAAACTTGTTTAACATTAAGAGTTTCAAGACTGAACAAATCCCCTAACTACCTCACTGGCATTTCAAACTGCAGCTGGTTCTACGAGTGAGCTAGTGTCAACACACAAGTCAGCTTCAAGACTAAAGCAGCACAAGTCTACACTGATCTATTGCTTTTTCCTCTGTCAGTTTCTTTAAATGTAATGTTTGTGTAGGTAACAGGGCAGTAAATATCAAACAAAACATGTGGATGTTTGCAGTTTACACGCTAAATGCTCCCTAAATGGAATTTCATGTTTATTAGATTAAAGCGCAAAATGACAGCAATGATAATGGCCGGACGACAGACCCAGGATGGCCCACAGACAACATTACCCTTCAGTGGTTTAAGGGGTCAGGGCGACCTCTATGACAGCAAGGAATCTTGACGAGAGATGGACAACGACGAAACGACGGACAAGGAAGGAGGGAACGCAGAGCGAGTGTGAGGACCCTTGGGAGAGCCTGAAACAAGAGCATGATGAATGTACAGCTCGCAGTTTTTAATCAAGGATCAAAGCCGGGCCTCTCCGTCTGAGCAGCCAGCCTGTCTAGACTGAGACTCTCCCAAGCACATAAAGCAACATCTGCAGGATGCATTAATTACAGTAAAGGAGCATACTGGACTGTTCTCTGCGGTACCAACACATCGAGAGACTAAGATAGAGACTAAAATAATCCTGTTTATAAAATAGTTTTCATGAAGTTACATCAGTATATTACATTTTGAGACGTAATCGCAGGCTTAACACAAAAGGTGATGATGTTTTTTCAAAGCCTTGAGTTATTATCTTCCCTGTCATTTGTTTTAATATGATTCGGTAATGGTTACAGAGGAAATCCATCAACTTCCCATTATAGAAGTAAGCACAGTCTGCATTTACATTTTAGGCTTTTAGCTGATGCTCTTATCTGACGTGACTTACAACAAGCTAAGCGAGTATATTTTGCCCAAGGACTAGCTGGGAGGATGAGTACCTGACGCGGATGTCAAACATGTGACCTTTTAGTTACAGCATGGACTTTGTGACATGTCTGTTACAACCACAAAAACCAAGTGAAGCCATGAGTCTCAAGTACAACATTACTGATCACGAAAGTCAAGCCATATTTTTTAAGCAAATGGAGATCCACAATAACAAGATAATCAGGATGTGAAGAATTAGCAAAAATAAATATTGTCTTGTAAGACAGGGACAGTGCACTTCCTGACTTTTCTTCCAGGCCTACAAACATTTAGGCTACACTCATACAACTACATTTACATTTGAAAAACGTTTTCAGATTTAAAAAAAGCAAAAAAAAAACATTCTGCAACCTGAAAACGTTCAGGGCCATGCCGACACTTCTAAAAAAATACATACATCACAAGATCAATAAGGTGCACTGGATGTGCATAAGGCACTTTAAAAAGGGAAGCTGAACCAGAAAGGACTACTTATTACAAACAACAATCTTGAAAATTAAAGAGTAAGCTTGTCCTGTTAAGAGGCCAAGGACGAGGTGAAACTGAAACTGAAATACATTACAGCAGATAGTCAAGTTATGGCTGATAAGAACCTATCAGGAAGTCAATGCCGGTAACGATGTCATCATTTACAAAGGCCCAAGCAAAAAAATAAAGAAAAAAGAGAGAGACAGGAGAGTTTTCAATCTTAAAACAAAAATGGAATAATATGGATGTAGCCTTAGTGTCCTCACTGTTCTGAACAGCCATTATAAAAAAAGAATTGGGCCTTACGGCATTTAAAAACAATATTTTGTATTTGTTTTGACCTGCTTGCTTGCAGTATCTAAGCTGCATCAGATGGTGTCCGCCTCAAAAAAGGTTACGCTAAACTGGCTTTCCAAATGATTTCCTCTAATTACTTAACCTCTGCAGTGCTTTATCAGTGTATTGGCCTGTGAGGCACTCAGCCCTGTGATACCAGGAGCAAGTTGAAACAAATCGCTGCTGCTGTAGAAACCCCCCTCAATAACAATAATATGTTTTGATTATTCTTAATTGCAGTGAAAGTTTAGATAGTCGTTGGTGAGAGTGTTTTATGGAGCTTGAGGCCATTCAAAGCCTGTTAAAACATCACAGTCTCATTTTCAAAAGGTTAACTTCCATGATAAACATAATCAGTTACGTCACAAGGAACTGATGTAATTCAATAACCAGAGAAACATGTCAACAAGCTGAGTCGAGTAATGAACTTTCTAAAGGTCACCTGCACTTCTGTTTTCCCTTTGTACCGTCGTTTAGTTTGAATCAATTCCTGTTCCGTGAAAATGTACAGTTTGTCGAAATGTACCCGTTCATCACAATTTCCTCACCAAAGGTTGGGGTAAATGAGAACTATGCACGCGACCAGAAAACTCCTCTAACTCGTCAATTTCGAACAAATGCAAATGCAACCTAGTTTCTAGTTTGCTCCAATTTGTTACAAAAAACTGCACACAAAATCCAGAACACCTGGCTGTGCTCTAAATTTAACCAGTGCTCTGATGGGTGGAGGGTCATAACTTCCCCAGGTGGACCCAACAACATGCTGGCTCTGGTCACCTTTTTACCTTTATGAACACAAATTGGCGCAGCGCTTTGTTTTTATGATGTTCGAGCACAGAATGATACACGGCCTTGAAATGAAGCAGTGTGGCTAGTTAGGCCCAATGGGAAATGGAGGCTACATCTGGCCTTAACAAATACACCTGTGCTTTCACAGCCTAATGCATAATGCAAGGGAACATATTAGAAATAGATAGAGGGGGAAAATGGGACAGAGCTGGTAGTCAGCCTCTGGCTGCTCAAGGAAACACCTAAAACATTGACGCAGAAGCATGCAGGACAGGTAGTAAAAGCGGTTTTAGTCACAGTCCAAAAGTGTTTTTATATATATACACACACAACCATATACAGTGTGGCTACATGTAATTTTAGTTTTATATTTTGGTGAAATTAAACTGTCAACTTGTTTGATTCACTACAAGGACAAGGACATGTTTTCAATTCTGTAATAGTGATGGATAAATATTTCATTTGTGTTACTCCGTTTGCTAAAGCTATCAATTTAGTTCATTACTCACGATCTACTCACATAAATCTTTTGAGTCTTGTTTGTCTTTTATTCATGCAAAATGTTCATATAGTCTGACCAATTATTTTAGCGCGTCAATGTGTCTCAAATGACTAATTTACTAACAGAAACAAGGTCTTACATCCACGTCTGTGTGTTTTCAGATAGTCTTTTGATATTTACAAGTTAAAATCAGTATGATATTTAGTTTTTTGGGGTTCTCAAAATCAGAGTTTCATCATTGCGTGTATAAACAATAAACACAGGCACAATTAAAAAATCTTAATAAATTAATAATTAAAATAATCTCTTTATTTCCTCTACAGGAAGGTCAGATGTTTTAGAGTTTGAATATTTTAAATCTTGCCAACTTGGGTTCGGCTTTATGGAGGAAGAGATATTAACCTCTTGGTAGACGTTAGTATTCTCCTGTTCAATGAAATTAAACGTTAAGGAATGGGACCGTTGATCGACCCAGTTCAGATACTGTTTCAAGTTGAGTCTGACGTGCAGCAGCGATGAAACTGAATCATCACATCTGCTGTGCTGCTGAGGATTTAAAAAAGAAAAAGTTGCTTCATCCTCGCCATATTGATGTAACCTTACACTGGCATGCTAGAGGATCAATGTCTGTGTCAAACTGCTGCAGTGCACAAAACAGGAGGCCCGACATGGAGGCGGAGCACGAGACACCACTTATAATCTATCAGTGGCAACATGCGGGAAATAACCTTGCCATTATCATTTTCACCAAACCAGTGGCCAGATGTGACTTTTTCACCAAAGTGTGACCTGTAGAGCCAGTGACTAATCATGTATAGTCATCTATTCACATTTACATAGAAACAGGGCAGCAGGAAATGTGGTGGTCCCAAAGACAAATAGGAGTATGACCAGCAAATATTGCTTTAATATGAACATACTCCGCCCTGTCCAGGTGTGTACCCCGCCTATCGCCAAATGTCTGCTGAGATTGGCACAGCACCACCCGTGACCCTCCTGTGTAGGATAAAAGTGGTAGAAAATGGATGGATGGATGGATGGATGAACATACTCTTCATATTTCTCGCTGTTTCTATGCATAACTGACTATGTTAACACAGACAAGGCGGATTATTTGGGTTTCAACTTCTTCTAAAACTATGTTACAGCACAATGGTAATAGTATTGCAATAATTACTAGAAATAAAGAAGTAATGATATGGTAATACAAAAAGAGATTTTTCAGCTTGGTAATAACAAGGGTCATATTTTGGTAATAAGAGATAATATTACAATATAATACAATGTTATTTCCAAAGTAATGTTCAGGTAAATGCTACAATTGGCTAGCATCCATGTAATACCTTCACATGATTAATATTAATATAGAACCAAGATGGCATTAGCATAATATTACTTCTCTATTACAAAATGGTTACCATGTAATTATTATACTGTCATTGTACGGTAATTCAAGTGCTTCCAAAAACAAAAAGAAAGAAAGCGACTACCACACGGGTGATTTTTAATCACTGCTGTTTCTCTTAGGCCTCAGTTCAAACTCAGTAAATCTGACAGGAACTGAACGTGCCATAGGGCAGCACAGTAAATATTTACCATTTCGCAGTTTGAGTTCACATTGTATCTAAGGCAGAGGTTATCTTTTACACAGGTGACCGAGAGCCAGCATGAGGCTTGCTGCAGCTTCATGCTACAAGTTCCCTGAAGGTAAAACCTCTTTTTCCAGTTTGAGAATGAAAACTGAAAAGAAACTCATTTACTATCCTGTCACATTAACACCTCAGCAAACAAACCTCTGCACACCATGTGCTCGAGCTGCATTTAGACATGCAAGCAGGGATCTAAAGCACCGGGCAGCTGCTGAATGCAGCATTACACCAGGTCTAATTTCGCATTTATGCTGCTTTCAAAATAAAAGCATGTTATGGCTGGATTTCAGCTCTGAACATTTCTTATCAAAGAATCTTGTTACAAGAAGCTCATGAAGTACAAAATAATAATGCTAATGATTAAGGCCTCATTCAAACATTTGCTGTGCACAATTTATCAAAAAAAGTATCAATATTTAGGGATGCAACAAGCAAATATATTTCACCATCGATTAAGCTGCCAAATACTTATCTCTAAATTGACGGAAAATCAAGAAAAATTCAAATTACACGACTGCAGTGGCTCTTGTGTTATCTTGTAATTGTCTAACCAACAGTTCAAAACCCACAATTACATTTCATGTCCAAAAACTAAAGATTATATAAAAGATTCTGAAACAAATAATATTTTGGCATTTTGGTTTAAAAATGAAGAACAAATAAAATCCTCTACCTGTCACAATCTCTGTTAAGGTGTATTATTTTATCACTTTCTGTCTGGTGTCACTTAAATTGAACAAAATGCGATTTTAAATTTAATGTGCATTTTGATTTGTTAGAATGCAAATGTAAACATTAACTGAAATGTTCTGAGCGTGTTTCGGTACACCTCATCAAATGAAACTCTGGGCCAAATGCCCAGCCCTGATCAGAGGTTTCACGGTGCCATCTTGAGATGTGAAAATTCAACTTGGATTTCGTCTACGATTATGGAGACGAAAAAAACAAACCACTCATTTCCTTCTTCAGACAGTAATGAGCAAGTGGAATTATCATCCAATGCACTGTGCAATACAGTCAGCACCTGGGTTACACCCCAACTATTACTGTGCTCGAGAAGCCTTTTAATTTTTACTCAAATGCTAAAAGACTCCCTCATTGGCTCACTATTAAAAAAAACATATGCATTTGCTTAAAGCCGCACAGTTTGCTGCCATTTAATTCCAAAAACACCAAAAAAGTGCTTCTCTTAAGCTACATGAATCACTGTAAGTAACAGTTAATTTATAAAAATATTGAAATAATAAAAACAAAATTAATAAAATAAAAAAACAACACATATTCAAACACAGATAATACCTGTGGTTAAATTGAGCTTTGAGTCAACACACTGAATCTACCACTGCATGCAACATACTTTTTTGCTGTAGATGTTGGCATTTAAGGCATAAAGCAATCTCACCATTTTGTCACCTCTCTCTGCTATGTGATGGTGAAATACATCACAACAAATTAAAGTGTCAGACCTCCTCAGTTTTAAAACTTTGATGACCCACTTGACAAACTGCCCAGCTTTGAATGTGTAAACGTGGATATTATGTGATGCCACATTCTCTTAGGAGGTGGAGGAAGGTTAGTGGTGTTTAAAGGTCAGTGTTAAACACTCCGTTTTCTTTGGCTGCATCCTTTGGGTTTTGACTTAACATTAACTGGGGAAAATAAATCATACAATCTCTATGACAAAACCAAAAACAAACAGCACATGTTTTGCCTTCTATACAGACAGCGCTGCATGAAGACAGCAGATCTCAATCAAAGAGGATGATATTGAAATCCACCCACATCCATGTAACCAATCTACACCCTACTGGAAAAATAGCACTCCTGGGTTACCCTATTCTCCTCAGCATCACCTCTACAACCCCGCTGACATTCATAATGTATCTATCATTGGGAGAAAAGAACATGTAATGGACTCACACAACCCGAGCCTGCAAAACTGCTTTGCTGGGGGATATTCTGCCGTTGCACGTTACACTGTAATACCAACTACATGTTAAACACACACAGACTGAATCAAACCCCCTGACCCTTTCACCCAACACCCTGCACACCTCATTTTAAGTAGCTCCAACATGAGTGTAAATAAAAGCTTTTAAACACACAGTAAACTTTACATTGTAGTACAGTGACAATATGGTAATATGCTGCAATAGGGAAATCATATTATGGTAATAATAACATCTTATTTCTACAGTAATCAGCAGATAAAAGCTTAGTAATGACAATAGAATATGTGTGCAGAACATAAAAGAGAATAAAATAAAGCACAAAAAAAATCATCATATTGTACTGATTCATTTTGATTCGGAAACATGTTCATATGAAGGTGTTACAATGATGGCAGACTACAGACCTTATTTATGAATGCGGAAGTAACAAGGACTTCCTATTTATGTGTGGCACTTCCGGTATTCTTTTCCTCCACATATCTAGATATGTGTCATAGCTAAATGTGGGGACAATACAATCATCATCTCTCCTGTCTTTTCTGAATCCAGCTAAACAAAGGGGAAATACATATTTGGAGCTCACTAGGTGCTCCTCAAGGTACCATCTTAGGGCCCCTCATGATTGACATCTGCAAAATGCACATCTACATTGAGGGTGGAGGATGCAAAGAAAGGACACAAATAATGAAGCAAAACGGCAGAGTGGTGGGATCCCCCCTCCTTCTTCGTCCCTACTCAAGATTACATTACACTGCATTCTTAAAAAATATGCTATGCATTGCATTCTGCAGAGGTAACAACAAGCATTGCATTGCATTCTCTCTCTCTCTCAAAACACACACACACACACACACACACATACACAAACATACACACCCACCTGAGGAGCAGGAGATGAGGAAAACGGCGAAGGCCAGTTTGATGGCGTCTCCCATTTTCCATCCGAATCAGACCCAATGACTAGAAAGAGAATTTTAAAAACAACAAAAAAAGCCAACACAAAATTTTCAAAAAACACGAATGAGTCAAATTAAATGTCCTGCAGCTCCAATGACCACTGTCTTTGCAAAAAAGACATCTTCAAATGTTAAAATCCAGAACATCCCAGGTAATGCAAAACCTCACTAGTCCAAAAACAAGGAGGGGAGGAAGAGGATGAGGAGGATGAAGAGGAGATGACTGCTGGTATTTCCAGGTTTACAGGCGAGCAATGGAGGGCGGCTGGTTGACATTCAAGCCAGAGCTGTCATTTACATGCCAGGTCTGCAGCATTGTTGTGAACACAAGCGTTCACTTGCGCGTACTTTTGCTTTTCAACCTGTTTTTTTCTTTTTTACAGAGCAGCGGGCAGAGCCACAGCCGGGTAGAGCTAACATCCACGGGACTGGAAATCAAGCGCACTCCCCTCTTCAATTAAACTTCTCCTCGGTGAGCTCCGTCGCATAGCCATGAAAACGTCAAAACACCATTGGAATTTTGATGTATTACCACCTACAATTAAAGCAGCACGTTTGAGATCTTGATTTTTGTTGTTATATTCCGTATCGGTGTCTCAGTTTGGTCCGACAGTCCGGCGGCGCTGCCCGGCCACAACCAGAGCCCCGCTCGCTCCAGCAGGGAAACAACCGATTTACGAGGCTCCCTCCTCCGGTATGATAGCCCTCTACGGAGCGGGCCACGCAGTCTTTCCCCGTCGAAATTAATTAAATGAACAAGTGGAAACGCTATCAAATGATAACAATAACCACAAAAGTGCTGTTAATCCGTATAGCTAATGGCGCTACCGACTTTAGGACGAACTGAATTTTCTCAAGCCCGTCTCCTCCTCGCCTCCTCTGGTCGGGACGATTTCAAGATGGCGTCACTGGCCCACGTCAAGTGTACAAGTTTGTATCCAATTTCCGGTAAAGTTTTTCAAAATAAAATATTTTACAGGGACATGGTGTGTACTAAAAGGACATTTAACGTTTAATTGGGACATCCGTTTTTCAATGTATTAAGTTAAGATAGAACTAAGTTATGAAATTATAGGCAGCTAAATATTTTTGATTAACAACCAAAAAATAAGACAGTCTTTCTATCCCAAAAAAAAGAATTGAAAAGCCCACCATTTAGTTCACCATTTCTATTTAAAATGCCATTTTTAAAGATCTGTTGTTTGTCTCTGTGTGGCCCTGCGATGGACTGGCGACCTGTCCGGCGTGTAACCTCCCTTTCTCCCTGTGTCAGCTGGGATTGGCACCAGTGACCCTCATGTGGAGGATAAAGCGGTAGACATTGAATGAATGAGTGTGTTCATTTATTCAGCACAAATATATATACAGTAATGTGCATTCGTTAAATAATAATGTCCATAGTAGTTATAACTAGAAAATGTTCAAATGTCTTGTTTCGTATAATCATTTAAACTTCACAGATATTCAGTGAAGTAACGATTATCCCAGAGTAACTCAGTAAATCTTTATTCTGAGGCGCAAATGTTCATCATTACAGTTCACAAATGAACTTATCTGTTGATACATTAATCAATAGATCGTTGAAATTTCCTCTGCTATTTTTAGTTTTAGAATATTTGGTAAATAATAATAATTGCATGATAGCATGCAATTATAGTGCATGAGGAATAGTGTTTTGCATTAATTAAATAGTTTTTGTTCCCAGTTTATTGTGCTCAATGTTCACCACGGCACTTTAGTGCAAGCCATTCTCTGTTATTGCATTTATATGTTGTTCTTATTCATTTCCAGTTTTGTGTTTATAATTTTGAAGGCACAGTTGTATGACTTCCTTTACTAATCGGACTCGCTCTGGCGTACTTGACTATAATGCTTTACAAGATGGGGATTGTTTTTGTTGAGGACGGGTGCTCGTTTTGTATCCCAGGTCGTGCCGTTCCCGAGAGCAGGAGAGGGGCGGCTAATTTTGGTTCTTTTTCTTGATAATAAGAAATAACAATTTTGCTTGAAGAAATTTCCTCATGGATTTTTCTCATATGTATTTACATACAGACAGTCATTGAGTCATTGTAGATTACAATCTGTGAATTTAAGTATACTCTATATCTCACATTATATTATACATATGCATACTTTTATTTTTAAATAGAATATAAATATTTAAAGAGAAAAAAAATATTAAAGTCACATGTTATAGTACATTTTATATATCATTACTAATCGTGTCCTCAATCAATTACAATGATGTGTCAAGAAGTTTCAAACCTGAAATTTCCTCTTTTGAATTCATCGACAGTATGTTCATAACATGTAGCCCAACACTCCATGTAGGTCAACACATTGCAACTACATATAGCTGCTTCATGCAGTGGTATGTGCTACTATGTCACCTATCACATTTCAACATGGGGTTCAGTAATAAATGCTGAGAATACCACCAGGTACAGATATAGGCTTGGCCCATCCCCAGATCTGTGTGACACTAATCTCTCTAATAGCCTGGAGCAGATCTCCAACCATAAGCACTGCTAAACGATTAGGAGGTCAGAGGTCTCAGGAGATTTCTCTGCCAAGCTGGAAGCTGAGTCACCTGTTCTCTATTGGAGTGTTGACTTTCATGTGCAGTGGAACGCACACAGCCCTGTGCGTGGCAGCACACTAAGAGGTTGACACTGGCTTTTGAACTTACGTACTGGTTCATCAAGATACTGTAGTTGTGTTCGCCCACGACCAGTATAATTAGATCACTCTTCATTGTTATATTCCTTTGTCTTGAGTCACAAACATGAACAAATGCAATTAAAGTCACAGAGGGTGAACCCTACGTGAACTCTGCCTTTAAATATAGCCCTGCGTTCACTTTTTACTGCACTTGCAGGGTTTGCACTGTCAAAATGAACATCGTGCCTCATCATTTTAGGGGTCAGTGTGAGCAAATGATCCACGACAGTAACGACAAGTGGGTCGAAAAGTCACACAACAGCATTAGTGACTGACTTCCTCGTCAGATTGTGGGTTTTCTGAAGTTAACCAGTGTATTTCTCTGCTGTACTGTTAAAAAATAAGCAGAAAAAGTGGCATAATTAAAAAACTATAACCCTAAAATTAAGTTGAACAACAACCCCTTATGTAAGTTCTTGTGGTGGGAATCACCAGTAGCGTCTCAATACTCATGCCACAATAAAATATTGTGATATTTGCGGTATATTGATATACATGACCTTTTCTCAACTGCAATTAACTGTATATTTCCAAAGAAAATCAGTGATGGCTGAAGTTCAAACTTGAATAACCTGCCACTTAGATCTATTAATTTGTATGTCTCCTTCATGACGACCTGAAATTCATTTAATGGCTGTGTCTCAGAAAAGAAAAGTGCATATATTATAAGGCAAATACGCACAGTTAAGTGTCTGCAGCTGTTTGTCCTCTGTCTGACTTAATTCCAGGACTTTCTTATGGTAAAAGATAAATATGTTCATCTTGTAGCAAAGTGCACGCACTTCTCTTGTTCTCTTTGGTCTTCGGTGGTAATGCGGATGATGAATGATTCAACAGTGGCCTTGCTGAGACGCCATTAAGTGTTTTTATACTGTCAGTCAGTGCTGTTTTTAAGCTCTCGATGCTGCAGGTGAACACAGACATTAGAATATATAAATCGCTTTGACGGCCACATGTGCTACAGTCCAAAATCGAAGATCTAAATCAGTGTTTCCCCAACTTTTTTATATTGGGGAACCCACCCATTATTAAAGATGACAAACCAACGTAAATCAAGTGCCAAGAGCAAATATGTGCACAATATACAGTATATAACACCTCTGACTATTGTTGCACCTTTTTCTGTAACACCTAATATTACTTCAAATATGTGAACCACATATTTCCAAGAGATATGTTTGATAAATCCCAACTATCACAACTTTGTTATTTAAAAAATGCACACAAAAGAGGCCAAAATCAGTATTCAAACCCATCTGTGCGACCAGGCTCTGGAAAAGAAAGCTCTAAATCCTAAACATTCCACAACTAATAGTAATACTTGTATTATTTACTGTATATGGTTGATGATTAAAAATCCAGGTATGAAATAAGCTGGATGTATAAAATGGTCGTATACTGCGCGTACGGGCCGTAATTATGCAAATGACAATGACGCTTCGCATGCTGATTTACGCTCAATGGCCACTTTATTAGGTACAGATGTCATCTAATAAAGTCAGGCATCTGGCAGTGGTCTGCTGCTGCTGTAGCTCATCTGCCTTAAGGTCTCAGCGATGGTCTCCTGTACACCGGTGTCGTCATTGTCCTCTGTCCTCTGTCCTCAAGCCTCAACAAGACATTTTTGCCCAGGGAACTGCTGCGCACGGGATATTTTCTCTTTTCCAAATCATTCTCCGTAAACACTAGAGATGGTTGTGCAGATATTTCTAAACTGTTGACCACAGAAAGGCTTGATTCCGTAAGTCCATATAAAAGCACCTTATAATAAAAATCCCCAGGAATGACTTGCATTTTCCTCAGGTGGAAAAAGCAGGTTAGGTTGTGTTGCTTGTCTTCCTTTGAGTGGGGAAGACCTTTAGTTCTGGTCCTGGAGATTTACGACCCAGCTAATCCCATTACTCAACTATCAGATGCCAAATCTCCTCTAATGGCATTACACGTGCCAGAATTACGCATGATGCTTGCTAATGAGAGTTCAGCAGATATACCTTACTGGAACCAGTGGCACTCGTGCACAGAGTAGCCCCATGACTCTGCGGCTTAATGGACTCAGTATTGAGTGTCGAGGGAAGTCAAATTTATTGACAAAGTGCTTTTAACAAAAAGCAGGTTGCTCGCAAAGTGCACTGCGGAGCAGCAAAGGATGTAAATACATCAAAAAGAAAGAAAAAAAACTCTGCGGGCAAAATGTGTTGAAATATGTGTGTGTTTAATTGTGATATGTGTGCGTGTGTGTGTGTGTGTGTGTGACAGTGAGGGCAAGTGGACACTTTAAGATGCATGCATGAATGATGGATGGAAGGATGGAGTTTCGCGTTCAAAACCTCAAATCAGGCCGTAGCTGCCACATCCTTCTGCTACTGTAAGAAGAGGGACACTATTTTTTTATTTTACAAGAGGTATTTAGAAGAAGAAACATGCACATGTGTAGTTTGTGATGTTTTTGGAATGTGGAAAACATTCCACACATGCATGAATGAAGCACCGTAATCAAAATAGCACTTAATCAAAGTAAAATGTGCTAGAATAACTCAACAAATTTAGATATACCGCCTCTGTGAGAGTTGTGGTATTACATATTATATGACATCACGGATGTAGTAATGTGTAAAAAGCACTTCCATGTTGTTGCAGGTGGAGCTGAAGCTATAGTGTTAACTCCTTTCTATGCCACTGTGTTGTTTATTGTATTGCAGAGCATCATATTATCAAGACACAGATGAGCTCAAGTGTATTTATAGTATGGAATTCGGCCCTTTTCGTGAACCCCCCCCCCCAAAGAAAAAAACTGCCATTAAGTACATGGACATTGAGAAATGAAACCCATATGTTCTGCATCTGTGCATCTGCATCCTCCACTCTTCTGGTTTCAGGTCTTCCCAGCACACAGATGTTGAAAACTTGCCACAGGGATTTGCTTTCGCTCGGACACAAACACCGAAGCTGCAGTGTGTGTGTGTGTGTGTGTGTGGGGGGGGATAATTTACTGGCTCCCAGTTCCAAACGTCTTGGATTGAGGTCAAAGTCGGGATTCTTGGCAAGTCAAAATCTTCCCACACCAACTTTGTGCTGACCTGTTTCTGTGCATGTGGGTCACTGAGATGTTGAAACAGGAACACGGCCTTTTGGACTATTGCTAAAAGATTGTGCAACACGGTTGCATTAACATTTATCATCACTGACACAAACCGGGAGCTGGAACCAGCGAAAGCATGAAAGCGGACAGATGTTTGCACATTATGGCCTTGCAATGTTACCCTTCCTCACTTCCTACTATCTTGTGATGTAAGTGCTGCATCAGTTTAACCACAAACATTCGGGATGGAGAGATTATGGTGTGGAACGGTAAAACCTGATCTGGCTTGTTTTTCCACCATGAGGAGTAAATAGTGTGACATCACACCAGCATGACAGAAGTAGACGACAAAGACGAAAGAAGAAGAACGCTTGAATTTCTTTCTTGATGAATTTCCTCAATTGTGCATTTAGTCCATTTCTTATGGTGCTGGACCGCAATAGTATGGACCGACTATTTTGGCACCTTCTACAACTTTTGACGATCAGAAACGTAGCAAAGCTTAGAGTCACTGTAATAGCATAGTTATAGTCTGATATAAAAACAAGCTGTAACTTCCCCAGGCTCTTCAGCGCTCAGCGGGAGAACAATTCTGCATCATTTCTACATCATGCTCCGGTCGTAGGAGCCGCTCTTACACTTGTGATTAAAACAATGCTATCAGCAGGTAGTTGAGGTATCGCAGCCGTATCCACGCAGCAGCGCTCCTGCTAAAAGCAAAGCCACTTCTTCTGCTTTCTTTTTCTCTTGCTCTTAGAGAACCCAGGAAAATGATTAATACGCCTGCTTTCTGCTTGTTGCAATGGCACTCGGTGCGATTCATCTTGTCCTGGCTCTGGGTAAGAAGCAGAAGCTGGCCAATACCCACACCACCACCACCACCACCACCACCACCTCCCTCCTTTCTGTTGTTTCAGCATGAATGATCTTTTCCATTGACAGCTTTGTTCATCCCTGCAGGCAGATCTGCACCTGTAACCAAAGCCCGGTGGATACCGGCCTAATTACCGTTCTCATCTGGCACCCAGCTGCCTTCCATGTCCTTGCACGAACCCATGTAGCAAACCACAGAAGAAGAGGCATTATGCGAGTTAAAAAATGAGCCTCCATCGCGTTTGGCAGCTGCTGCTGCTGCTGGTTGAAAGTCACTCTTTTTCCAAAGCAGCACAGATAAGGCTGTGGAGGAAAAAGTGGCTTATTGGGGTCCCAAGGTCAGAAGGACACATGGAATGAACCGCAGAAGAAAATCTACAGTTACATCGTCCATCGTTTCACGCTTAGGTCATGGAGACAGGTATCACTGACTTCCTAATCCCCAGCATTTCTGCCATGATCTGTAACAGCTACTGGTTTCACACCAACACGTGAGGGGGCCGTCAGCTGAAGAGCCTGGAAACTGGAGAGGACGATACATATGCTGGTGCCCCCCAGAAATGGATGGGTTCGCACAGAAAAAACAAAAATGCAGCAGTGACACCGGTCTCATGGCGTTTTTTTTGAGGCCTCAAAGTGTCACTTGCAACCCCGCTCTGACTTGATGACACTTGACATCAATCACACAGTTGTCCTTGTCGTCTGTTTGACTCTAAATGGGAACATCATTGACGAAATGTGCATCATGTTCTATTGAAGAAGAGCTGAAACTTGTGTTCGAGACCGGTGACTCCCCAGGAAAATATTGGCTGATGTTCCAAATAAATAAATATGCTCATTTTCACATTTTGTGGCATTTTTGTCGGCCTCATTTTCATTTTGTGCATAAAAGCTTGAACGGAAAGACGGAAAAGTTGCATTGAAGTTGTTATGCTTAAAAGAAATAGCAGACACAGCTTTTTATTTAGGTCTTTACGTAACTTGCACCTTGTTATCTTTGGTGACACAGAATTTTTACACCACCTACTGCTAATTCTGGTAAATCCTCTCCCGATGGAAGCGCAGATAAATACACATCTTACCGAATATCAAACAGAGTTATTTTTGCAACCATTCTCTAAGCTGCTACTCCCTGTTTAGATTCACCTTGCAAACTGAAAGAGCACGTCCACTTTTTGTATTTTCCCTCTTGTGCCACCGAAAGGTGACGGGGTTCATGCAAACTGAGAGAGAAATAAAGCGGCGGTTCTGAGTGACATGAGTTTGGCATGTTGTGGAGCTATAAGAGGAGCAAGCAACCTTTCTCCTTGTGTGATCAAATTAAAAACCTTTCATCCATTGAAATACCGGCCATGGTTGCGATGAAGCCCGACCAGATGATGACGCATGCAGCAGAGACACACATAGAACGGTAGAAACTCACACAAAGCGCACACATACTGAACTGTGAGGCTTATGGCACTGGCACCAAGCGCTTTTCAATAATTATATTCACATTTCTGTGCAGTGAGTACGCTTGTTTCAAGGACTGCCGCTGCAGCGTTTATGCAAATGTTAACCTTTGCAAAGCTCTCAGATGAATGCTACATACATTTCTTTGTTTTTTTTACGGTCGTATACACTAATAAACACCAGCTGACGGACCCATCCGCTGGATTTCAGGCTGCAGAGGCAATGGAGTTCGACGTTTTGAGGCTGAGGGTGAAAATGTGTCAGCGGTGAGCCGAGCGAACTCAGATCTGACTCCTTCACTTCGCTTTCCTCTCTGAGAGGGGTTTTGGCGGGGCGACCCGGTGCTGACAGCTCTAAATTTAATACACAGTGTGCCCCAAAATACGCGTCGGCATGACCGGGCTAGTTGGAAAATAACACCGCCAGGCTCAAGCAGAGGTGGCCCATGCTCCGAGCATGACGCAACTCTTATGCAATCGCACAACGAGACCGCGATACTCAATACGGCGAAACCTTTATAGACAAATTGTCGCCGACGATTAACCCTTAGAACACAGAGCATTTTGGCTGCTTTTATATGTTTAAAGATACAGAAGTTATAAGAATATAGTGTCTTATATACTTTTTTTTTTCAGCAAAACCTATAGGCAAATTTAGGCAAAAAAAGTACTACAAAATGTTTATAATTGGACTGAAATTTGGAAATACAGTGACAGTTCAAAGTTCACTAAGAAAAACGCTGTAATTTTGCGATTTCTGCACAATTATTGCTACTTTACATCACTACCTAAAATGCACCATAACTTTGTCTCAACAACACAAAAGAAGACAAAAAAAAGCCTGAATACGTGACCTATAAACAACACAGGATGTCCATATAAGGATTATTCCCATGGCAAATTAACATGGGTGCACATGCGGCACATATCCAAGCCTTTTTAACTAAGGGTTAAGATGGCACCATGGAAACATAAACAAATTAGGTTTCCGAATGTTTTGATATAATATTTCAAATAACTGGTATGTGTATATTGTATACATTTGTGTTTAATGTGTAATAATACCAGATGCAGAAGTAGCTCACGGTGGTGAAGTGCTGTCCCTGTAAGATGAACATAATTATGTTTCTGTCACTGTTAAAAGGTGCAATCCGTTATTAAAAATCAAGTTATTAAAGAGTTTTTTTAATTTCATGTTCAAATAGCTGACGGGCAACTGCATGATTAATGAAGTGATACTTCATTATCGCTTCATTTTAAACTTACCTTCATTTAGGACACTGGAAGTCTGTGAAATTCTGCTCAAGGATCCAATAAAATGAGGTTTCAGTGAAATGTGCTTTGAAAAAGGTCAAGTCCGCACTTGTCAGCTCGCTGTGTGTACAACTCATTAAAGGAGAGAAAAGTTTCTCTCTTAACAATTTGACGGGGAAGTGGAATAAAATGACCAACATCGCATTTTAACGATTAAAGCAAAATGGACTGCATGTAACCGAGCTATGTGCATCAATACACGGGTCTGTAATTTGAAATAATTCTCTTTGTTATGTTATTGTTTTGTTTTCATAGATAAAGTAAAACACAAACATTGCTCATCAGGGAAACCTCCAGGATGAGTTAGAAAAACAAATACTTGAAGCCTGCACGTGCACACGGACGACGTCAATAAACCCACTCACGCCCACTCGTCGTGGAGAAACAAAAGCACTAATGTTTATGTTTGCATTCCACGCTCGTGGAGGGACATTTGATAAAAGATTGATTTATGACTCCTTTGTTTTTACCCCCCCCGGCTCATAATGATAATGCTGATGTTCTGTTGATCGTCAGCTCAACAATGTGCACATGACGGTGCCGCGATTACAGCTCACGGCCGCTTCCCTTTGTGAAGGTCTGAATGTAGCACAACAGGTGCACGGGAGCGGAGATGATGCTTTCATGTTGTGACCGACAAATCAATTGAGTCCTTGTTGTTCGGGTTTCTGTTTTACCACCGTCAGACGTTTGGGACAAAAACAAAGAGATCCTGAATGACGTGAGTTTTGAATCCACGCCATTGGACAAAGACGTTTTTTGACACGACGCTGTGTGTTCACCAGTGCGTGTGTGTGTCACGTTGGCGTGCGCGGTTGTAAACAGGAGATAAGTGGCTTCTACAGTATAGTTAGTGAACGTGTTTACACGACTAAAAAGGGGGTCAATTTATGCCTCCTGTTTGACAGTCAGACAGCGAGGAGACCTATTCATCAGCGTAATCCCTGCAGTGTGTGTGTGTGTGTGTGTGTGTGTGTGTGTGTGTATGGTCATAGATAATAGTTAAGGCCTTCCTGAAACCCGTGACAGCACTCAACAGCTGGACAAAGCTCAGCCTAAGACTTTCTCTAACTCTTCATGTCTCTCTCTCTATCTCTTTTGTCTTGGTTTCTTTCTGTTCATTTATTTCTTTTTTTAAAAAACAGGACCATAAACAGGAATTAGGAATGTATCTGTCAGCTACTTAACCCACCCCCCCCACCCCTCCATCAGCTTTATATTCACTGAAAAGCAGCCAGTGAAGTCCATTAAAAATTGAAACGAGGCCACGAGAAAAATGCAAAGACGCTTTCCAAGATGCATTGCTGTTGGACAATCCAAATGTTGGCCACACTTTACTGGTTATTACATAAGACAGGAACAAATGGCAGCACATGAAACTGAAACAAATACCTGGCCCGCATAAACGTTTTAAAGGTCTAAGCAAGTTTATTGACAGGAATTGAAATAAAATCACCTTAAAATGAACAAATGTATGTCCTATTTTTGCTACTTTACACATCCAATCCAATCTAACTTTATTTCTAAAGCACTTGTTGGCCAAAGTGCTGTCCTCAGACATGCGAAAACAATGAAAACAGTAAAAGCCAACATCAAAAAATCCAAAGAAAATGTGGTTTTAAGTGAGTCGGCCTGCATGTTGTGGAAAGGAAACTCATTCCACAGTTTGCCTGAAAATGGGCGGTCACCTCTAAGCTTCCTCTTTGTCTTAGAGACGCCTAATAATGATGTGCCGGACAGATACCGTGGGGCAAGACTCTGAAGACTTTTAAAAACAAATAAAAAGAATTCCAAAATTGGGAGCCAAAGAAGTGACTAATGTCCTCTCGACATAGATGTCCCAAGGATTGACAATCTGTGACTTTACTTTGTAACACTAGTCATTCAAACTGGGGTTAACAAGTTCAAAAATCTCATATACTGAACCTTGCCAACTTTAACTTTTAATTCCTTTGTGTTTCATTCAATGTTGAGTTTTACATTGCACCTGAAATTTGTTTTCAAGTTTCACTTTTGCGTCTAATTTTCTGACGCGCGACGCATGCAACTACTTCTCTAATGTTTTCTGATACTGTTGAAATGCAATCTCCCCCCTCGATCTCCCTTCCTCTTCACTTTCTCCTTTTGTCTTTTTCCATCTTTCACTCCTTCCTCTCCCGAGACTTCACATCGCTGTTATCCTGCAGCAGATGGCTGTGCTCTGCCACCCCCACACCCTCGGTGAGTGTGCTGTGGGGCTCCATGTGGGAGTTTAAGCACAGGCAATAACATGGCCTCTGCACAAACATACATCTCACCTGTGCTACTGTATGCGGCGTTCTCTCCGCGTATCTGTCCTCGCTGTGATAAGAAAAAAAACACAGACTCCACACTGAACCGTCTGCAGTTTGTTGCCAACGGGGAATTTTCAACTTTCAGTTCCACCCAGTGCTTCCCTGCTAAGAATGTGAGGAAGTCGCACTCTCTCGCAAACACAAACACAGTCGCAGCATCGGTCAAGCGGTCTTTTTATCGTCCCCATGATTACCGCACAACCACGCACTCATGCTATGTATATGCGTCAGTGAGGAAGAAATATGGCCTCTCAAGGAGACAAAGAGGTCTTATGATGAACACCAAGATGAATGTGAAATCATTAGTTTCAGTTAAGGACACTTAAGCTGTGTTAATTGTATGGAACGGTCAAATTATTTGAATTCTGTGCTGCAGAAATGTTAAGGATGAATCGATAAAAGATTGAAGTGCTGGATTTAGCTGCAACCATGACAAGCCTCTTATAAAAAGGAAGTTGGAAGCAGCTTTACCTTGTTTTGGAACCAAACGCTTCACCTGGCTTCTTTTTTTTTTTCTCTCTGTGTGAAAGAGGTGAAAGGAAAGGGGGAGAATGAGGGAAGGCAGTGATGCCTCAGAACGGAGCTGGTGACACCAGCGGTGCCTCTGGTGCCACTTATCGCCACAGGATCTCTCAGCTGCCCTGGCATTTCCTGAATCAGGCTACGCGGTGTCAAAAGTGTTTTCCCTGATGACTCCGCGAGCCGTGACGCGTTTGTTCCTCTCGAAACGCAGTAAAGTAGGATAATGACCATAAAAATATCCTTACATGCAAATATTATTGTGTCAAGCAAGCAGGAAACCTCACCGCTGATATATTATCTTGTCTTATCTGGGCAGAGTGAGCTCTCTCTCTCACGGTGACTCATTTTTTGTTGTTGTTGTTGTGTTATCTCAAACTTGTCAGCTTGAATTAAACACACCTGCATTTTTCCTTTATCATGAACAGTGAGGGGACTTTTTTTTTCTTTTTTCTCCCACATGTGAATCATTCTGCAGATCTTATCATCCCAGCTAAGGTTAGAGGAAAAAACAACAAGTGAAAATAAAAATCCCGATAAGTGGGACGTAAAAGACTGTAAAGTTGTAACAACAAGCGTTGACAGGGCCGTAGTATTTACAGCAGCTTTTCTGATCGGTATGTGAAACTTCTAGGCCAAATTGTCAAGGACAAACAGGCAAGAATCTCAAGAAAATTCACCTTGTACTTAAATAAATGAATGAAATTGGAGGTTTCTGTTGTGGGCTGGCTCTGTAATGCACACCGTCGTTAAGCATTTATGATTTTCCATTGCATTTTGTGCTCTACTTTGCTTAAAGTTGACAATCCGTGACATAATGCGCTTTAACGGCCTCCACCTGTTTCTGTTTCTGGATACGTCAAAAACGAAGACGGCTCAGACGCCATCGGGAGCAAGGCAGACATGGATATTGACGATCATCCTGTTTTGTAATCACTCTGCGCCTCATCTGTTTCCCTCTGACAGGCTGCCACTGACACTTAAACAGATGTATCGGCGTGTTCAGGGGTTTATGTCCTCATAAATGCCTGGGAATGAAGAGTTGAGTTTTGCAGCTGTTGACGATTCACTCTGTCCTGACATCAGCGGCACAGTTGCCGCTCAGTAAAGTGCAGATGTTGAGAGCTTCGTTCAGAACCGAGCGGGTGTGTGGTGTCCTGTGATAATGCATGTGCGATGGCGTGTGAAGGCCTTGCTCTTTTTGTTCTTGAAGGTTTGGAGTTTGTGACAGTGAGCATGTTAAGGAAACTGGTGGAGCAGTTGAGCAAGATGGGTTGCGCTATGCTCGTCTATAAGAAGTAGGTGGGGGTCAACGTGAAGTCCTTTGACTTTGCCTATTGCTGAAAGTCTTAGCAATTGTGAATCCAAGGTATCTGAAATGGTCTGTTTCATTCCTGATGATGATGCTGTGGGTTGCCTTCATTGAGGTGAAGGTGGTTCTGCTCACACAAGACGAGCTGCTGAAGTTTAAACCGACTGTTGATCTGCTTGTTGATATTATCTTATCTTATCTTACCTTATCTTAGTTTCATGCACAAGCATCTCTAGGGTTTAAAACCCTTTAGCAAATAAAGGACTATCTTATCTTATCTTAGTTTCATGCACAAGCATCTCTAGGGTTTAAAACCCTTTAACAAATACAGGACTATCTTATCTTATCTTATCTTATTTTCATGCACAAGCATCTCAAGGGTTTAAAACCCTTTAACAAATAAAGGACTATCTTATCTTAGTTTCATACACAAGCATCTCTAGGGTTTAAAACCGTTTAACAAATACAGGACTAACTTATCTTATGTTATCTTATCTTATTTTCATGCACAAGGATCTCTAGGGTTTAAAACCCTTTAACAAATAAACTATCTTATCTTATCTTATCTTATCTTAGTTTCATGCACAAGCATCTCTAGGGTTTAAAACCCTTTAACAAATACAGGACTATCTTATCTTATCTTATCTTATTTTCATGCACAAGCATCTCAAGGGTTTAAAACCCTTTAACAAATAAAGGACTATCTTATCTTATCTTAACACCGAGTGCATTGCAGACGACACGTTGCATTACTGCAATTCCGCAACAGTTTGTGCTATAGGTAAAAATCCAGTGGTTTCTGACAGCTGAGAAGTTGCATGTCTAAACAAAAAATCCAGGTGGACATTTTTACTCTTAAATAGAAAGTTCTGAATAGAGGAAATATCCAGTGAACTGCATTGTGTGAACTTTTGGGTTCATCTATAACAGTGTAAGGTATCTGCCTCACTATATGTAAAATGCCTTGAGATAATACATGTCAGTTTAATAAACAGTGTCCTGTTATGAGGGATCCTACAGATGTTTTCGTCTTTAACACAGAGAGATGTGATTTCTGTTGAATCAAAGAAAAAGTCTGGTGAGGTAAGGTGAAGGTTTTTTTTTTTACAAAATATTTCTCGCTGGTTTTTCAAACAGGAACCTTGCCTCTTGTTTTCATGTTTGCAAAACCACAGCTGAACCCGTGTTCCTTCAGAAAACCAGCTAGGGAGGGATGAATGAATGAATGAACGTGTCTCCATTGAACGCTTGAGAGCATACATCAAGGATGGAGAATTTAATAGACACTACCTGTGTTTGTCTCCTTTGTACTGTCTGTGACTTCTCTTGGCTTGTTTACCACCTGACATCCTGATGCTTGAAACGCTCATTTCGACTCCAGCAAATTCATGCGGTGTCATAAATGTCAGCATTTTAACCCGCTTTAAAGACGCGCTGCCTCAGATTACTGTTTATCTCTTCATTAGAGTCACCGTGACAAACAAAAACAAACTTCTGAAAGCTTCACACGCACACGCAAACACACATGTGAACACATAGTGAAATTTAATAAGCTGAACATAAACACACATGGCTCCGAAATTCACACACATACAGTAATGAACTTTAGCGAGCCAGCTATGCACAGTAAGACAATTCCAGCCTCTCACACGCTCGCACAGTGCTGCCAGCACAGCTTGCCATTAGCCTGGGGTTGGCCAACTCCAGACGATGTTTCCAATCTCTTGCACCATCTGCTCCTCGCCTCGGCACTATCAAGAGGAAGAAAAGTGCAGCTTCCTCTTCCTCCTCCGTGTCCTTCCTACGAGGCTGGCCATCTTGTGTGGAGGTGTAAAAGCTCGATAAGACTTAAACCCCCCCCCAACAGTATTAGTGATAGTAATGTGAAGTTTCAATTGTCAATTCAAGTTCTTTGATTAAAAGGACTCATTGTGCCTTAACTTTTTCAGTCTTGTTACTTTTTCCAGCAGAAGTCGTCACTGTGGCATCTCACTGGCATGACAGCCCTCTCCATCCACAAGCAGATCACTCACACAATCAATAAACCACTAAAGACGGGACACTGAAGCCAAAGTGCCATTAGCATAATAGATATTTGCAGGTAACAGTGCAATAACATCAATAACAGTTGCCATTAATTTCCTGGAATTGATGACTTTGATGGATTTTATTCCTCTTGCAGGAATGTTAAGAATAGAAAGCTTTAAAACTGTCAATATTCACCTGTCACCCACTGGCTTTGTTAAAGCCAGTGTGTGTGTGTGTGTGTGTGTGTGTAAATACAAATAAATAAAAATAAGCCTTGTCACAAAGTCGAGGCAGACTTTAAATCTAAATAAATACATTTGTGCTTGTTTGCCGCTCTGTCGTCGCACGGCTCCATCATCGCCACGCTTCAAGGTTGAGGGTTGAAAAATGTGATGGATGACTTCTGCAGAACATAAAGCAGAGGGTGGAAACGCAGCATGAATCATACGTGCTGATATTATAGAACACAATGTACTTCGGCTCCTTTTCATTATTCTCCTCCTCGGCGCAGCCTATATTATGCACAAGACGTTGCTGATGTAACATCACATTTATGTCTCCTCTCTCAGGATAATTAGGATTCTAAGTGTGCTCTTTAATCGTGGGCATTATTTTTTTTTATATAAAATCTTTGGTGAGGACATGCGGCAAAAAATATTCTCCTGTCGACAGTGTTATGAGCAGCCGCTGTGTTTAAAATGTACAGTCTAGGCTAATATAAGCTCTTAGAGATGATTATTAGACCTCAGGTTACATATTTGTAATTTTATATTCAACTTATGCATTACATATGTTTCAAAGTAGGAAAAGGTACAAACATAATAATAATAACATCAGGAGTTTGTGCACTGCACTGCTGGTTACCCCTGTATTTACCTGGTGAATTTTGTTTAATTAAAATAGCTTCATTTCTTTTTAATATTTACATAAAATGAACTCCTTAACCCTTTAACACCTAACCCACTAGATGTCCATCTAGTCCACTTATTTTAACTCTAAAAGGGACAAGAAAATGTCCCGTGACTAAGTGCTTTTGCCCATTTTTTCAGAATAACTTCCAATATGGCAGTTATTTACAATTTACTGCATGTTAAACTAGTGTATTGACAATTTATAATGAAGAAAAACAATAAGATTTATTTAGAATAGTTTATTTAGAATAAACAGACAAAAACAGGCCAAAAAATGCAAACTCTGTACAGGCGCTATTCCATCTCTTTCCTCTCTGGTGACTAGGACTCTGACTCTCCGGCTTCCTGCAACAGTGTGAGTGAAATTACTGTAATAACCACATGTTGCTGTTTCATGTTGTTTCATGTTTCAGAAACACTTGGATTTTCCAGATAGCACAAACTCTCGTATTGCAATGTAAAGTGCACTGCAAACATGTCGTCAGTGACACATGTGGTGTTAAAGGGTTAATTGAAGGGCAATATTGTCACCCTGGTCTCTATTATGTACAAAACAATGGTACAAATAAGACACAAAAGACAACAATGTGATGTTGATATTGGTTGAAAGTAAAGGTTGTGATATCAAGCCATAAATATTTAAACTATCCCTTCATCCTCCGTCCATTTCCTGCTCACTCCACCTCCTGTTCAGGGACAAGTGATCACTCATCCAGACAGTTGGGGGTTTGAGTCCTGGCCCTGCAAGAACCAATACCAAAGTAGCCAGGAATCGCCATGGGACTCAGAAGTTCTGATGAAGCCAATCTTGTAAACTGCATGGGTTTAACAAAAATAGATTCAAATATGAACATAATGCATCGGAGAAATAAACTAAAACTAAAACTGTCCCTCTTCTTTGACGTTCCATTTGATGATCTTTTTTTTTACAGCAGCTCGTCTCGCTGATGCTCCACTCCCTCCTCGCTTTGAGCTCGATACTGAAGAAGATGTAAATCTTTAATCACCTGCCCGCCAATACATTGTTCCGTTCACGTCGCTGCAGCTTTTTTGACGACGTGGGTAAGTCATGTGTTTGCGGGGGACTACGCTGTGTGGCAGATGAATCCACATTAGGTGCTCTAGTGAATATTTGGGGCAGCAGTGTGCTGTAGTGCGGTCGGTGTATGTGAGGTAGAGTCAAATTAAACTGCAGTGTGCATGCGTGCATGATGGTAATGTTACCCAGTGCATCACTGTGGCTCGTTCAAGTGTGATTACATTTTCTTTAAAGATAATGAGCACTTTAAACCACTGCATTTATTTATTGAAACATGTGTCCAATTTTAATACAGATAATAGCATCTAATTTAATAAAATAATGAGGTCATGCTAGGTTAAGAAACATCAGTAAAATGTGGTTTATCTGTATTTTCAGTACAAAGTGATGTCAGCAGATTACATTTTAGCTTGCAGCACTTGGTAAAGGGAAGAAATTGTCCTTATCTTACCCCTTAAACTGAATAGGTTTCAGTCTCTGGTTGTAACATAGGCGCATTACACTTACTGGACACTTACAGTGTATACCTAATAAAGTGGCTCATGTGGTCTTCTGCTGCTGCAGCCCATCTACTTCTGAGTTGGTCTGTGTTATGAATAAGTGTGTGTCTTTCTGGGTGTAAAATCTAACGAAACAACACAATAAAGGTGCAAAAAAGCAGCAACGGTTCAACAGACTTATGAAACAAATGATATAATCAGAGAAAACATTACCAAACAATTCATTTTTAACAGTGAGTCGAGAATGTGTGACTCTCTGGTGAAACGTGGACTGCCAAGAACGTCAGCTTGTGCAAATCAAAAACTTTTCTCGGAGATACAAATACATTTTTATAAATAAATTTGTCATTAATCTGCCCACAATTTGAAGATGTAATCCATAATTTCAAGTGCACTGTCACAAATTTCTTAGAGCCTGGCCTTCCAGGAAAAACGCATGAATTAACCATTTTGCCAAACTGTTTCATGAGTGTCGTGCAAACCTTTACTAAAGTAAAGTGCTGGAGGCAATATTTGTCATGTGGAGGTGGAGGGGTTGTTGTTGGTCATGGTGGTGGCCAATAATAACAACAACAACAGCAGCAGAAATGTCCTGAAAGAAACTGATCACAGTTTGAAAACATCTTGGTTGCGTTGTTTTTATGTAGAAAATATTAACATTGTGAGAAAAAAATAGATATTTCCAAGGCCAGGCTACTCAAACCTAAGCACTCACGGTGCCAAAAAAAACACCACAACCAGGCAAAAACACTAAACACTAACCATTTTGGTTTCAGAAATGTGAGCTCACCCACATCTGTGGTTTGCAGAAATGTCCAAAATATGATCTTGGAGACTGCTGGTTAGTGTCCAGAATCTGCTGGAAGAAGTAGTTGTGCTCACATGGTGTTTTAGTGTAAAAAAGAATGCCACGTAGCAGCCGCCGCCACCATACTTCCTGCAAGAAAGCATATTTGGCGACAAACCGGCAGCTCCACATTCTGAATCTCTGAGAATGACGTTTGTCCGAATCTGTTAAATCTGCACGAGTGAGCTGGAGTGTGACACTCCCAGGCTCCTGCTGCTTAATACAGTGCATAAAAGTGCACAGACTGTGTGCGGAAACTCACCAGTGAGCAGCCTGGCTCTGTCCCCGGGCAGCTTTGACCAGGACAGGTGCCAGCACACATGCTGGTCAACATTTCTCTGTCGTGCTTCCAACCGCAGTAAATGTGACAGTGTTTGTGTTTCCAACAAACGCACGGCGTGTTAATTAAAAAAGCTTCGGAGTGACATAGATGTAAAGCTGCGGGCATGTGCGAGAGTGCGCGACAATATTGTGCTGTGATCGAGCGTCGTGGTCTGCGATCGCGAGGCCGAAGACGTTAACTATTCAAAAGGAGTGTGTTGGGGACCAAGCAGTCAAAGGACGGAGGGACACGGGGTGACATCACAGCAAAACACAAACAAAAACAACACTGTTTATTGTCCATGAAATGTCACAAATTGGAAAAAATCGAGGCCCAAAAAAAACTGCGAGTGAAAAAACACTGACATCAATAACCAACATAACAAAAGAGACAAAGGGGGAACCTACAGTATATACTGGCAGAATATACCATTTTGAATCAAGAGGGGGGAACTAAACACACAATATCTACAACCAAATAGGAAAAAAAATGCAATTCACCCATGCTAATTCAGCTTTTGGTTTGGTCCAATTTGAGGCCCTGTGTTTTTAGCCAGGCTCCGCCCTTAGTCACACCTTTTGAATAAAAACCAGGAAGGAGGCTTGGACTTCAGCAGACACGGTAACTAACAAGCTACTGAACTGTCGTCTCTTTGTGTTGTCTGTCAAACTCCAACTTGGTGCCACTTTTCTATTTCACTTCCTGTGTGTCGCCGGGCAACATCCGATCTAAACGCCTGAGACACACAAACTCATTTCCCAACGACATGAATGTTACAGAAATGTGTTCACACTCATAAGTCGCACGCTGGAGTTGTAATCGGAGGGAAGGTTATAGCGTCTCTGCTGTAATGCACAGAATGGTTCTGCAGGAGTCCTTTGCCTCTCCCTGACTGGGACAGACGATAAAAGGCGCCAGCCTGCCTTTAGGGGCTTTAAGGCTCCCACAAATCTTTCTCCTCTCTGCCTTTGAAATAAGAAACCCTCCCTCTGCTACACAGCACAGACCTCCGGCAATTACTTGTCGAGGTGTCGGGCACCCATGCCGAGCGAACCGAGGAGCCAAGGACCTCCGGGGTGTCAGGTGTGAATGAAATGCTTGTCATGGATAGATGCAAAGGTATGTGAAGGGGGTTTCTTCAAAAAGTCAAAGAGAGCGTGTAATGGGGAAGGGGGTGGAGGCATGATGCAAAAGGAAGGTAAGAATCCTTCAAGAGCCGTGGTGTGATACAACAAGAGTGAAAATAAGGGAAATGCTTCATTTTTAAAGCATATTTTCAAAAGTAAAACAACCAAAATGTAGTTGTTGTACATTTGTTATATAATCACATAATGTTGTGTATTATGTATACAGTATATAGCTGCTGATGCTGCTGTGTGTATGTTACAGTAGGATATAAATTGGCAATGAAATCGGTCAAATAATAGAAATAGCAGCAATGTAAAAAGAAAAATGGATCATCAATATAGAGGATCTCATTATTATTAAAATTTAAATGAAGCCTTGACATATCTGTTTTTAAAGGATTTCGTGTAATGCATATGTGAGGTATAGCTGTCTTTGTACACTCTCCCAAATGCAATAATGTACAATAAATGTGCTTTATACTTAATATCTTTTAATATAAGTTCTTTTTTTTAGACTTTTACAGACATTTGGTGTTGGCCATTGGACATTTTCCGTTTTTCTAACTTATCACCAAATAGGGAAGTTAAATGGGTGTTGCCTGGATGTCAACATTTGTGTTGACACAAATTTGTGTTGCACCATAATACGGCTTCATATTAGCATCAGCACAGGTCCTCCAGTGAAGTAAAAACACACTGCATATCTTCCATGATTTCAAAGTAAAAGCTGTTCTTCAAAGAACCTTCAGAGCATTCTGAGGTTCATGAGACACTTTCCTAAGAATCTCTTTCTTTCTTTTTTTTCTCCATGAACTATTTGCCTTTTCCACACTTCACAACTAACAACATTGCATTTTCCATCTCATCCCATGACCTGGTATATTCCTCTGACCTCAAATTGATTTGTTTTGTTTCCTTTTTCTCGCACAACATCCGAGCATTTCCTGTCTCTCCCTCTCTCTTCTCTCTCCTCTTCATTTATCTGCCTCTGTTCCCCTTCTTCTGCTTTTCCTTTAAGTGTCTCATTAATAATGCTTCAGCTTCCCCCTCTCCCAGAGCGTTCGTTATTGCGGCGGCTGCAACACCTACGCCACTGCAATCAATCCAAATTAAAAACTTAAAAAGTCGACTTAAAAATAGAAGGAGTCGGGCACTGGACGAGTATGAGGGGATTTTGCTTCCCTCGGTGGCCTTTTGGAGGAGAAATGCTGGCTGGTTTGATTTTGTTGTTGTTGTTGTTGTTGTTTGTGTTCACATTTTGCTTGGTACCTCTGAAAGAAAGTCACAGTAATTGAAATTAATGTCAGGGTTTGTCTCATCAGGCACTGGGTGTGATACAAACTTGCGCACGTACAGACACGCAATAGAAAATCGTTCTTACATATGCACAAACACACACACACACACTGAAAAGGTGAAAAGTGTGTTGAAGCCAAGCGGAGAGGAGTGACGAACATGAGACTAATCCACCACCTGAGGACCTTTTCAGGCATAAACACCGACCAGTAATCCTCATGGAGGCCAAAACCTGGTCCTGATGAGACAGAACCTGGTGGTTAAGTTTAGGACTAATCACGAGAGATTTTAATTGTGGTTAGGTTAAGGTTAGAGTTTGGCATCAGCTGAGTTAGGGTTGAGGTTAGGGATGAGGCTTTGTTTTGGCTGTTTTGGAAGTGAACACGCGTTTATGATGTCAGTTTTGATTGAAATCATTCAGGAATACAATTGCTAAAACATTGGAACAGGGAAGAAGTGGAAGTGCAGGGTGAGGGTTCAGGCAAAAATCCATCCATCCATCCCTCCTCTACTGCCTTATCCTCAACATGAGGGTCGCAGGGGGCGCTGTCAGCTGACCTAGGACGATAGACTGGACAGTTCTTGTAGTCTTGTAGAGACAAGCAATCATCCACTCTCACACCTACAGTCAATATGGGGATTAGGTAAACTGGATGGAGTGTCCAATTTACCTAATCCCCATATTGCATGTTTTTGGACTGTGGGAGGAAACCGGAGAACCGTGAGAAACCCCACGCACACACACGGGGGACATGCAAACAAGGCCCTTGTTCCGACCGGATCGCAAACCAAAAGACTATTGGACAAAGTCAAAGGATTTCTTTCCAAGACTTCTTCTATGTAACTTTCTAATTTCACTTTTGTAAGTCGCTTTGGATGAAAGCATCTGCTAAATACTTGTAAAAAACAGGTAATAACGACAACAGGATACGCTGGGAGAAAAACTACAGGATAATGAAAGTAAAAAATGAGTGAATCATGGGAGTACAGGTTTCATGAGCAACAAATAGATCTAAAAAAAACAAAAACAATTTAATGAAGACATGAAAAAATGTTGGCTCATAAATCGTCAACTTTATTTCGAGTCGTTAAAGGAACCGTGCTGTGCTGCTCTCACCACACGAGAACCTCGCGTGTTCAACTGTGAACCGGAGTGACGAGCAACTTCTAACAGACGCCGAAGATGAATCCACTCTTTGCCAAAGCTCGGTGGAAGCTTTTTATTTGAAGGAGAAGGACTTAATAAAGAGACGTCTGAGTGCGTACATGTGCGCGAGGCAGCCAGATAAGACAAAGGAGGATGAATGTGTTTTTATCTAAATCTAATGTACGTGTGTGCTGATCTTTCCAGGAAAAGACAGTCTGAATGCTGTGTGTGTGTGTGTGTCTGCAGACAGATAATGTATTCCAGCTCAGTCGTCTTTCTGACTGGCTACAGCTCTCAGCGTGCATGGAGCCGACTGATGGAGCATGAAAAAACTTTTATTTGTTGTAAATGAATCTTTTCTTTGTGTAGCTGATCTCAAAATTCATTGGCCTGTCTTCACATCTAGTTTCATGTGTGTGTGTGTGTGTGTGTGGTTTAAGGTTTAAGGTTTGGTTTTATGGTTTTAATTTCCTTTTCTTTTGTTCTTTATATCCTGCTGTAAAGTGATAGTGTTTGGACTTTCACCTTTGCCCTGCTCGAAAAAATATCCATCTTGAATTCAGCCTCGTATTCACGTCAAAAATGTGTGCAAAGCTTATACGGAAACTGAGAATGGACGTGTCATGATTTATGCCCAGTGATTTAGATAACTGACATTAATATAGTACAATTAACCCTTTAACACCGAGTATAATTACGCGCCGGTTTGTGCGATTGGAGAAATTCCAGCGGTTTCTGAAAGCTGAGAAGTTGCACGTCCAAGTCAATATGTGGTTATTACGCTAAAGTTGCAGGAAGCCGGCGAATCAGCGTCTTTGCCACCAGAGAGGAGAGTTTCCATTTTTTGGCCTGTTCTTGAACATTGAGACAAAATATGTTTTATACTGTTTAACATGCAAAATCTGGTGTTTGTGTGCAACTACACTTGGGGGGTTTTCAATAAAACCTTTTAGTTTTTCTTCATTTTAAATTGTTAATACACTATTTTAACAATAACTGCCAGATAGTGACAGTTATTGTGGCAAAAAATGGGCAAGTCCAGACAGACATTTTGAGGTGTTAAAGGGTTAAATGGGTTATTGGGATGATGAAATGATAGTAGGTAATGTTTGTCTTTGTTTACAGTAATTTTCTCTGCCAAAATGGGCTGTGGATGGTACAAAATCAACATTTCCTGCAGAAGTACATCAACAGAACTTTTTGTTCTGGTTTCTCTCGCTCAATTGTCACAACCTTATGGAGGTTTCTTTGAGATCAAAATCACAAGTCACAAGGTCAGGACCTTGGCTTTTGTAACACCACCCCTTAATGAATCGCAAAATAATCAATATCACAATATCCGGTAGTGTAATATCTAAATCGAAAGATTCAGCCGAGATCATTTGAATGACAAACTTTCATTATGATGAAATTCTGCATTTCTACTTGAAATCATTGGCCCCAAAAAATCTCGCGCTTCATAGGAGAAAATAAGCTGCGTTTGTTGACAGACAGATAAAAATATGAAATCTTTGTGATTATGTTGAATGAAAATGACAGTTTAGATTCAAAAATGACTCATCTCACAATCGCAAAAAAAACCCCCGGCTCTACTCTTCATCCATCCGTGCAATTAAAATAGAGAGGAAATCCAGACGAGGTGGATCGAGGGAAAGTTTGGCCGAGAGACAAATGACTGCTTTTAAAAAAAGAGAAAAAAAGAGTCATAGATGATAAGATAATGAGTCCCTGTAGCATCGAGAGCATTCTCCACGCTTAAACTGGTTAGTAGAGTAGTGCAGTTTGAACTGTTAGGCGCCACAGCACCAGCCTCATCCACTACAACAGTCCTCCTCATATGCCTGGAGTGCCTGTGGCTCTTGGCCAGCAAATTGCATTTGGAGTCGAGTCAGAGCATCGTCTCTGACCCAAAGAGCAGCAAATCAGTCTGTCTCGTAGTGTCCAGACTCCTCTCCCTCCCTCCCTCCCTCCCCCACTCTCTTTCCCTCTCTGTGTTTCTTTTTGTTTCTCTGATGTAATTAAGCAAATGTGGTTACCATGAAATGACTCCCTGAGCTCCCAAAATAGTCGGGAGGTGTTAATCGAGGAGTGCTGCCGAGAATAGCATCAACACATCGCAACGATATCGTGGAGGCCATAACACCTCGTCTGCAGATGTTTTTCTGCCCTCTCTCCACGGGGTGAAGAAAAGAATCATCCCCCTTTTCCTTCGATAACATTTGTGTAGTATGCACCACACAATCGGGGGTTTTAAGGGCATTTCAGACGATGAGCTTTCATAAGGGGGAATAAAGGAAATGCCTGTAGTAGTTACATCAGGGTCTCAGATCCATCACTGCCTCAAGCTACTGTATGATTTAGCAGATTTTTGAAATGCCATGCTTGAGGGCACCTCGGTATACAAAGCAACACAGACTCCTTTGTAGAAATGTGAGCCATATTGTGAGTGCATATGCACCAAAAGCTCACAAGATTAAAGTGTATCGCTGAAGACACCTTTGCACAAGTGCACATTTGTATTACCGGGGTTACGCATCGGAAAAATGTACCAACACTTTCTGAAAGCTGAGAAGTCGCACGTCAAAGCCAGGCATGCGGTTATTACTGTCATTTCACGTGCCGGCACCTTTGTCACCAGAGAGGAGAGAGTGGGAAGAACACCCGTACAGGTCCATTGAGACTTTTTTATTGTAAATATGTTTTATACTGTTCAAATTTAACACACAAATAAACCTTTTAGTTTTCCCCTTCATTTTAAATTGTTTAACAGTATTTTGACATGCAGTGCATTGTAAATAACTGCTACTGGAAAAATTGGGAAAAAGCACTCATAGTTACATTCAGACGGACATTTTGAGTCTTAGGTGTTAAAGGGTTAAATGAGATGGAATCTAACCTTCGTCACATATTTTAGCCTCTATTTTTGCCCATTGGACAGACGACACATGAATACAGTGAAAAGTCATTTACATTTTCTGTCTGAGAGCCTGAGGGAGGGATAGAGAGATAGAGAATGAAGATAATGTTTTCACTTCAGGACCTGCAGCCACACAGAAGGAACATGCGCCATATAACATGTATGTATACTGTGTGTCATATGACACATTCTGCATTTATCTTCAGTGACTCAGGGGGATACAAGATGACTCACTTCATGTAGAAATCCACCAGCAGAGCCACACTTGTATTCCTGCATTCAAACGGTCCTTTAAAGAACTTTAACTAGCTTTTTTTTTAGCCTCTTTTTAGACACTTTCCCCTGTCCACAGCTCACATGCACACTTTCTTGAAATATTATTCATACTCATACTGAGCGTCCTGGCCTATTTACCCTTTTGAATAACTCATCATTCACTTATTATTAGTTAGTGATCAGTGCAGTTTTTTGTCTACCTTATTGTAAAGCATTGTAACTATTTGGACACCATATATACATACGTGTATATATATATATATATATATACACATATATACTACTCTCTCCTTGTGTATTATCCGATCCCCCTCCTTTGTCCCTGCTATGAATGAATGTCATACAACATATCTTGCGTGTCCTTGCATCTTTCAGCCGCAGCTTTTTCATTTCCATCTCCACGCTCCTCCACCGCCGCCCTCCGGGAAGGACCTTGTTATCTGTGGAGCCAGTGTGAGGGATGACACGCAAAGCCATGTTGAGCACACCGGAGCGCCGCGTGGCTGCTCCACCTATATACTGTATTTTTATGACAGCTCTGATTATTTTTTTTCCAACCTTTAAATTTACACGTTTTTGCATTTGGAATTTTCAGCAAGTAGCTGAACTCTTGAACTTGGGTGGTGTGAATCCATATTGACTGTGTTTGTTTTGTTTTAGCTTAGGCATATTTCTAAAGCAACCTTTGAATTAATGCTTTTTGAATTTGAACTTTTAGCTTTTAATAACAGTAATAAAATAAAGTAAAACATTCATGTGTCTTTACAGACACAGTGAATGCATTTTCTAAATCATAAATTAATACATGGACAGTATAAGGTTACTTTAAAGCTTATGGTTATAGATGGATAGATAGATAGATAGATAGATAGATAGATAGATAGATAGATAGATAGATAGATAGATAGATAGATAGATACACATTTCTGGTAAATACAATGTACCACCATCAATAAAAGCATGACCCTAAAATAGTGACTGGCACACAAAAAAGATTCATGCATAAAACATGTGATCTGAAGCCGGGTTTCATGTGTTGGATCAGCTCCATTTGTGGTGGTGGTGTCTACAGCTCAGTTGTACAGATCGATGTTTGCTGGTGTCTAAAAGCACATGGATCCTCTCGCTGGCTAAAAACACTTCTCTCTTTCTCGCTCTCTCTCTTGGCCTTTCATCTTTCATCTGGGCTCAGGGCATTGATTGCATGAGCAGGGAGCCACTGACATTAAAACGTGACCACTGTCTTTTATTCCCCCCCCCCTTCACTTTCACCAATGCATGGAATTACAGGCACTCGTCAGGTTGCCAGGTTACACTGCGGGATTTAGTTCAAATAGGCAGGATTATGTATCACGTACTGTGTGACGGAGAGAAAAATGTCCTACAGCGAATGTGGAAGGATGATTTATGAGCAAAAAAACATCATGGGGTAAATTTAAGAACACATATTCAGTTAGTCACAGCAAGACAACAATTTGTGAAACGCCTTATGTATTAAACTTGCACTCCTTGTGTAAGACATAAGCAGAATTTAGCAAAAAAGTATTGCTCAGCCCCAATTCATTGATTGTATTTTAGTCTACATAACCTCTAATTTTACTTCTGGACCTTTCTAAATGTTTATTACATACATTATACTGTATATAAGTACACATACAAGCCTGCACGTGGTAAATAATCATTCTCCTGGGGAACTTGGGCTGGGGTACCTCGCTCCCATTGCTTGGGTAATTGGACACTCTAAAATTGACCCCAACCGCAGGGGGCCACATCCAGTGCTCCTAGTGTCGGCCCCAAACACAGACAAATGGAAGTACTGCATCAGGAAGGACATATGGTGTTAAAAAAAAAAAAAACTCTAAAACTCTGCCAAATCAAATTTATGATAATAATTTATTTGTTACTTTGCATCATGCTTGAAATTCATGGGCGCAGGGTTTGAGCCATGCTTGGAACAAGGTTCTTTCTTCATGGAGTTTGCATGTTCCCCCTGTGTGTGCGTGGGTTTTCTCTGGGCTCTCCAGTTTCCTCCCACAGTCCAAAAAACATGCAATAAAATCTGGGGATTAATATCAATATGGGGATTAGGTAAATTGGACACTCTAAATTGACCGAGGATGGTTATTTGTCTCTACATGGCCCTGCGATGGACTGACGATCTGTCCAGGTTTTACCCCGCCTATCTCTATAGCCCAATGTCAGCTGAGATTCGCACAGCACCTCCGGTGACCCTCATGTGGAGAATGAAGTGGTAGAAAATGGATGGAATTCGCAACGCGTCTGGTGTGCAACGACCTTTAAAATAAACCCTATGCTCTTTCAGCAAAGGTGTTGCTGAAAGGTGTCTTACGCCGCAGCCTGAAAGGACAAACCAGCCTGTGCAGTCCTCTGGACTTTTAGTGCAGTATTTCAGGCCTGAGGTCTATAATATGTGACGTGTGATGTATTTATTTGAAACAGCGCAAGAATCAAAGCGGAGAGTTTAATTGTCTACTGTGTCTGCACCCATGCGTGTGTGCGTTTCCAAAGCAGTAATTCATTTATCTCGACACCAAAAAGCAAACAGGGGAGAAAAAAAAAGAAAAGATGCTGTTGGCTTCATTCATCACTCAGGATGACAAGTCTCTTCAGCTTCTCAGAACATCAACTTCATTGAAATGCCTGCAGTGCATTCAAGGTCCTCATGAACAAACATGTGGCTCTGTGGACGACCCTGAAGCACAAATCCTCCCGGTGTTTACTCTGACACACGATCAACTTGATGAATTTGTTTGCATGCGCATCTTCATTAGGCCCTGGACTTAAACCATAACCAATCAGATCCCTCGCTTAATTGTGAGCCTTATTGGAGGATTGATTATAATTACACTTGCTTGATGGGAAGTTAATATCTGTCAATTATGCAAGAGACAACGGAATAACAAAGATGAAACACGGCTCATGGTTATTCCCCTGCTGATGGTTGTTTGGAGTGGAGGATGACAGAGACTGCAGGCTGGTCTCAATCCGTCTTCAAGAAGAAATAGACTTGAATGTTAAATACTTAAAAAAAAAAGGAGAAAAAAATCTGTCTAAAGTATCTTAATAATGTGTGTTCTTTCAAAAGCAATACAAAAGCTTACATTTACAGTGAAATGCCACCCTTGCGCTAAAATTCACATTCAGCACTTTAATACAAAGCAGAAGTACCTTTGGCAATGATTAGAGTTTAGGGATATTGAATTCTTCAAATGCCTTCCTATAGCTTATCTCGAGATGTTTGATGGGGTTCAAGTAGGGGTTATCTTGTTTATTTGATATGTATTTAGTGAATATTTACTTTTACTTTCCACATTCAAACACAAATGTGTCCTGTTTAACTGCAGAACCTGTTCTTTCTTACTTTTATTCAGGTAAAGGAAGTTCTACTTTTTCCAGAGAATAACGTAAGTGCACTGGATCTTATTTTAGACATGCATGGTCATTTCTTACTGTTTTTAATTATCATCTTATACTCTTCAAGTTTGTCAGTTTTTAATTCATATTTTGTCATAACCAGGCATGTTTACCCCGCATCTATATTTGTTATATTTTATACTATATAACTTGCAAATGCAGGGCATTGATGCTCGCTCAGTATCTCTGTTTTCATCAAGGCAAGGCAGCTCTATTGATTAAAAATTGGAAACACACAACACCCAAATTTAACAAAAAATCAACCAAAATAAAAATAAAGGAAAGTACAAAACATTAGGGGGAGAGAAGCCAACAAAAAGCTAGAATAGAGCATAAAATATAATCCTGCAGCATGATTTAAAGAAAGTGCAGTGCAGTGGATGATAGAAATTACGAAATTAGAAATACACATGTAGAAGGTCGGGATGAAGAAAAAAATACACTTTGGATTGAATGTTCACTTTTTGGTGATTTTGCACCAATCGTATTTGAACAAACTCGTCCTATAGAGCTTTGATGCGATCATCTTCAATTAATCGTATTTTCTTGTTGCCGTTGTTTCCTATTCACCAAAACACCAAAGCAAATTCCTTGTATGTCCATTATCACTCTAAAACAAATTCTGATTCTAAAGTGTCTATGGTGTTCTAAAGGCATCTGTTGATGACCAGAGTGAATGAAAAGAATATTCAGAAGTCAAAACAGGGCACTTGAGACACAAATGCAAACTGCAGTGAAATTAATAATTGCACTGATGTTATAAAAGATGCAAGGGCACACATAGATTTGGTGTCTGCACTTACATTTCCCTGATTCCAACCGGCTTCAACCTTGAGCTGCAGCCAAATGCCAGACAGGCGCCTCACCCCACACACCAGCCACCACAGCCAGACAACACACACTCACACACACACACACACACTCACACACTGCTGTTCTGAGGCCTGCTTCCAGCACAGCTCCGAGTCTGTGCCAGCGCTGTCATTGCCGCTCCAAACACACTCCTTGATAACGCCAGAGAGACTCACAGGGAGAAGATCCTGCCAACACAGTATCTGATTTAGCGATGGCTTCATGCTATTAAACCACAGTGATCATCTTATGGAGAAACCTGGCACGGGTGTGAGAGAGGGAAGATGGGGGAGGGAAAATAAGTCATTGGATTATTTGATTAGGCTCCACCCATTACAGATGCTACTTTGATTCAGGCCTGTAGCGCCTCAAGAAAGCACTTGTATTATTTCATTTAATAACAGTTATATGGCGGGTTTTTTTTTTTGTATATATATATATATATATATATATATATATATACAGACTCCCCTTTACTGGAAAGCCTGCAGGCTGCAAGCAAAATACAATCAAGACTTATTGGTTTTCAGAACACCTTTAATACCAGGCTTTGTTTGACCAAGTGATGCAGGGATAATAATCCAGATAGTTTCCACTTCCACTTCAAACTTTTTCAAGGAAATGTGTATTTCAGTTTCATAAAAGAAGTCTGTTTCATATAGCAGATGTTAACCCTTAGAATACAGAGCATTCTGGCTGCTTCTTTCCATTACTATGTTTAAATGTACAGTATATACAGGGGCTATAAGAATGAGCAAGAGTATGAAAAACAAAAATTCAATTTCACCAAATATATAAACACACCTGAGAAAAAAGTATGTTTAATATTAGATTGAATTTGTGAAATTTGGAATTATGTCACAGTTCACCTGGCTCGTTTTTATGAACAAAAAGAAAAGGAAAACTAATCTTTATATCACTTCTAAAAATGCGATATAAAATGAATCATAACTTTGACTCAACAACACATAAGAAGAAACAAAAAAGAATATGTGACCTATAAACGCACACCGCCAGGATGTCCATATAAGGAGTTATAAGGAGTATTATTCCTACAGCAATTTACCATGGGGGCACCGGCAGCACTAATCCGTGTCGCGTGAGCACTAAGGGTTAAAGGAGACATAAATTGTAATAATAAGATATTTATTTCAAGGCTTTTTTTATATTCAAAATGTGATCAACTGCAATGTGTTCGTTCATTTCCTTTTTAAATTATCACTTGCAATAATTTAATTACGCTCTGATTGAATTGCACAAAAAAAAGACCATGAGATGTTTTGAATCCCCTGAGGCTGAAATTGAAAAGCACCATTTGTTGTACAGAAAGTACCTGAGTGAAAATTGGTTTGGAATTAAAAAAGATAAACGATCAAGGATGTTCTCGTTTGTTTCTTTTTTCGCGGCTCGTTATAAATGCCTTGTTGATTTACTCAACAAACAACAAAAGAACCATCGCCGGTGTGAAGCATTAGTCTGATAGAATTAAAAAGCACCAACCTTTAAATCAGTTTAGACTCCATTTAACGACCAAATGCATCACCTAAAACAACAAACATATTCTAAATGTATGAGGACATCTACTTGTTTCCCTCAATCTGCATCTAAGCTTCATTTTTGTGTGTTTTCTTCCTTCAGTTCTGCAGCTGCAGCTTCTCTCATCAAAGTGTCATCTCATTGATGTTTGCACAGGAGTGATACAGATGTTTCCCTGTTGATATACAGCAAACACACACACTGTACTTTCTTAAAGGGCGAGTGATATTAATCACTTCCGGTCAAGTCAAGTCCCTTTATCTGTTCCTGTAGATTTGTTTTTGCAGGTTTTTGGAGTGCATCGAAGACGACACTTTGCAATACCGTATACGTAAACGTTTGTGCTATTGGACAAATTCCAACAGTTTGCTGTTGCAGAACTAAAGGTTATTTTAAATATGTTTTATAATGTGCAAAATCACCAACATTGTAGTTCACATACAACTACAATATTTTGTCTAAATAAACCTTCTTCATTTTAAATTGTTAATACACTATTTTAACATGCAGTAAATTGTAAATAAGTGCCAGATTTTTTTTTAGATACTTTATTAATCCCCTTAGGGAAATTATTCTCTGCATTTTTGACCCATCCTAGAATTAGGAGCAGTGGGCTGCCACACTGAGTAGCGCCCGGGGAGCAATGGGGGTTGGGTACCTTGCCCAGGGGTACCCCAGCCCTTTTGACCTGGTGGGGACTTGAACCGGCGACAAGTCAAGTTCCCTTTCCACTTGGCCACAGGCTGCCCCTCAAATATTGAAAGTTATTCTGCAAAAATGGGCAAAAAAACTTACTCGCAGGACATTTTCTGGCATTTTGAGACTTAGGTGTTAAAGTGTTAAGACGCAAGCATCATTTAATAACGCATCTTACAGACATGACAGTCAGGACATACATGATTAGTGAAATAATGTAAAAAAAACAAACAAAAAACAACTTAAATACATGATAATGAATAAACAAATAACAGAACCACTGAACCACTGAACCAGAACTTGAATACAAATAAATAAAATGAATATACTGAGAATTAAAAATATGGAAAAAAGAAAAGTAAACAGATAATGTGCAATATTACTTTGTGTTGGCTTCTGGAACAACAGAACAACATTTTTTTTTTTAATAGGACTGTAAACCTACATCCAGAGGCTGCAGTTCATCATCTAAAATGGAATTTGCTGCATGGAGCACAGGTTTGCTGTGTTAAGCTGAGGCTCACTGACCATCCTGCTTCGACCACTTAACAATCTGAAGAAGAGCCTTTTTGCTCTTAAGAGACAAGTTTCCCTATGACGCAATAAGATGAAAGGATAAAACAGATTCAATAAAAGCGATGATAAAACAGAGTTGACATGGTTTTGTCAATGTGGAAAGGGTCACTCGTGCCTCTTGTTACACACAATCTCACAGCTTCAGTGTGTGTGTGTGTGTGCATTAAATGATAAGTAATGCCAATGTTCTTGTGACTGAAAGGGAAATATAAAATGAGAATTTTCTTTTACCTAGCAAACTAGCAAACTACCTATGTCTGGTAACTTTTGGTGATGTATTTTCAACACATTTAAATAGTGCACTCACTGACCTTTAAAAAGGGCTGGCAGTGGAGGAATATTTTTTTGTTTCATTCAACTCAAGTGCAAGTACAAGTGCAAGTACAAATAATATAGATATTTGAGAGGCTAGTGTTTTCAAGTGAGCTTTAGACTCCCAGTGGTGGAAATAATCAATACATGAGAGACTTCAAGACCAATCCAACAAAGCATAAATGATACTGGGACAAAAATACTTACCACATAAGTGATAAAAATGCAAAAACATATATGCACTTTAAAAATCACAAAAAGAAAAATGGATTTTCGGTTGTTTTTGCACTTTTGATTTTTGCACTACTTGTTGCCTTTTGCTGTATTATGGTAGCATCCCTGGGAACTGCTGAGTAGTTTGCCTCCCTGCAAGTGGCCTCGGGTTATTTTCTTTTGTTTAGTTCTGCTGATTTAGAGGTTTTACATGTTTTAGTGTTTGGTAATAAAGACTTCATTTTGTGCCCAGTTGGTCTCCTTGTTTAAGATTTCCTTTCCAGCTACAGCCCGGCTATTTCAGTTTCACTTAAATCAATTATTTGAAAATGCATCTCAGTGTCTAAAATATATTTCCTGGGGTGAAATTCAGTCCCTAATTTCACTCCACTCTGAATAACCTACCAGCCTCAGTCCCACTCATCACATAAAACTCTTTTTTCTTGTCGGAGAAGGACATTCTATTGAGTATACAATTATACATTTTATATTTTTCCTCTTTGAGTCACCAAGGCTACAGAATATTATGCACACCTGAGTGGATGGGTTGTGTTTGAACCAAATATTTGACCTTGTGTGTGTGTGTGTGTGCGTGCGTGTGTTCCCCTCTGAAGTGTGATATCCAAGCTGAGCCAATTCCCACGGTTTAAACTCTGTGGCACACGCTGCTCCGAAAATCTCGTGTCAGAGAGCAGGGGATTGGACAGCGATGATGTAATCTACCTGATGAATGCATCTGTTCCCTCCTCCGCCTCATTGTCCAGGCAGTCGGCCAGGCTGCATGAGCTCATGTGTCCTTGGGATAAAAAAAAATGGTGGGTGGGTGAGTGGGGGCAACTTTCATTCTTAAGTAGCCTCTTGACAAATGAAATGGGACTGAGACACTTTTCTTGTTTCTTTTCTTTGCAATTTTTTCAAAAAACACTTCATAGAATAAGAGCAGTGGCCAGTTAGACTGCATTTCATCTGTGGACTGGGTCCTCAGTGAGGCTACAGAAGAAATGACACAGTTTTGCCTCCTTAACATTAAATATGAAGATGAACTGTAATGCTTATCAGACTAATATAATGTGATTTGTAATTATATATTATGATTTAATTATATATTATTCAATTTTGATATGAAATTGTATTTCATCTTGGTTAAATATGGAGCTAAATGATACCAGGGTGAATTTAAATTGATTATTTCCTCCAATATACGTTTTTAAATGAGTCTTGTCAAAGCAACAGTGCTTTTCTAGCTATTATTTTGCCCGGAAATTAATGTAATGTCGTTGTAGGCGCAGAGCACTGTCTTTGAGGCACAATGTTTTGTCAACACTGACATCTGCTGGAGGAGTATTGTAACTTCACAAAAAGCCCAAGCAAGGTATACTTTTTTATATTATTATTTTAGCTCAGACATATACATGTGAACACATAATATTAAAGGCACATAATAATAATATTTTTTGATGAATGATACCTCATGCAGTCCTGATGTGGTGTTTTCATAAGATACAATAATCTTGGATGAAGGGGATAACATGTGTGATGAAATGCTGACACTTGGTGGTCAAATAGGTGTATGACAAAAGGAGTTATGAATTACATTCATTTAAATTTTGTTTAATTCTAATGCATTACAAACAAATAAATAAAAATAAAACAAAAATGTTTGTATATTTCCAATAAAGTGGCCAGATTCTAATATGATGCTATTTGGAAGTCTGTGTTTATTTGAGTTGAATGCGTCACTATTTTGGGTGTAAATTAATGAACTATTTAACCCTTAACCACTTCAATACATTTAAATAAACATGTATCTGTCATAAGTGGCCTGCTTTTTACTATGTGTTGTGTTGTATATATATATATATATGTATAGCTTTATTTTTTTATTAGATTTTATTATTATCCATTCGAAGAGGTGGAAGATAACCAATCACATTTGCCCTGATTACAAAATGTACAAATGAGGCGGTCTTCTTGTACACCTGCTTTTAAAACCTGGAATCTTACATATTTGACTTCATCTCTATTTTATTTGTAAGTTTCACATTTAATCATTTAAAAACGTATTAAAGAAATCCAAATAAACATTTTCATGACGAAACAGTAGTGCAGTGTGCAGAGCAGGTGATTTGCCAATTGCCCAGCCAATCACAGCTCAGCATTACGCCCACCTGTAAGTCACATGATCTCATTAACTACTTAGCAACGTAGCAAAAGGTACCAACACAAGTAATGTTTTATTAATGCTTTTATGTTGAATTAATGTATACTCTCACTACTCACTGTCGAAGAAGGGACTCGTTATTGACACGGTTTCCAACTGGACTTTGGTGAGTTGTGTCACGTGAATGTGTCTAATTTGATGTTGTTCTCTATCTAGTTGTTTGCGGTAGCCACGTGCACTTGGAGCTAACTTTGTGCACACTTAATCTCAAAGCTCATTAAGTAAGTTAACTAACACACTATTTAGCAACCGCAGCAATAACTATATCGATTTAGCAAAAAAAGATATCAATGATGACAATACAGAGCTGAATGTCAAAATGAAAACTGTTATTTTCGAGTTTTATATGTGTTGTTGTTTGTTAATACTCAGATACTTGACAGAATCAGACTAAAATGATAATAATCTGCACATAATTACAACGACTAACATTAAATAATCTTATACATGTATAAAATGTAATGTTAGGACACATTGCAGCAACATATCTGTGTTTATCTCATAATTTAATGTAAAATATTATTATAGTCGCATTTGACGTACTGTATTACATTCATTTCACATGCGTGAAAAACATGTCCGACAACATTTGTCTTTAGCAGCAAGTTATGAAGTTATAATGCTCATGCTGCTTATTTATTCAGTGTTCTGCGTTTTAAACTTCATTGAAGCATGTGCAGGCACTTTGGGAAACTCAAGTTGTTTTTAAATGAGCTATTGTATAACAAAAAACTTGACCCCGACCTTTATTAGATCCATGATAGGGACATTTTACAGTGGCACAGATAGTGAAAAAAGGTAATGGTAATTATAAACTCTAAATGTGAACATGTGTTGTATTTCTAATTCCGCAATATTCTTTTCTAAACATTCTACATTTTCACTGGTATGTGATTTGAGCGCTTGTGATCTTGTGCAAGATGACAAGGGCAGTGATGGATGGGACATAGAAGAATTGATTGAGAGTCTAATATGGGAAATGATCTTTCTCTCTCCCACCCTCCCTTTCCTTCTTTTGCAGTTGTATTGCAGTAAAACAAGTCATGGCCTTTGCACAAACCATTTTTAACTCCACAGAGGAAGAATGAGCAGGTAAATGTCTGATCTTTTTGCACCTGATGAAAACATACAGCAGTCGGATATATGTGTGTGTGTGTGTGTGTATATACATATATAAAGTTTATATGCTTAATAAACAAACATCTTTGTTAAATCAGGTGTTTGAATATGTGCAGAGATAGAGACACAGGGTACCTCACAATTCAAAACAGCATATTTATTGATCCATATTTAAATAGTTTGATTTGTTTACCTCACTTTTCTTTAATTATCACAAATGCGACAGCATATTTCTGAAGAAACCAGAAAAAGACACAACAGTGAGCAGCAGAGATTAATTCAGTCTAGCAGTAGTGGGGTGCACTCAAACAAAAGTGTTTTTCTTTTTTCTTTTATGCTCTATGCATTTATAGAAAAAATATTGAGAACAACACAATAATTGGGAAAGAGATGCTGCAGCAATCAGCTGAATCTCTACAGAGCCTCCAGACCACTGCCAAAAAAAATAAGTAAGATGTTTGTTTTTCTAAAATGCCTGATGATTGTTTATTCTTCATTGATTCATAATCATTCAAGAGAAAGTAGCAATGCCACTAAAAACAAGTTATTTCTCCCTTTTTAAACCATTTTGTTTTTCAAATCTGTGTAAATTACTGACTCAGAACTAGATCAAAGATGGAGCTGTCCATCAGAACCTGTTCTTACAAAGGATAAGTACAGTACATGTCACCTGGCTTGAATTTATCTCTTGGTAATGATTTCATGATCACAAAGTGAATCTGACCATTTTTTTGTGTTTAAGCGGGAAGCTGAGAGTAAGTGAGATGTCAGATTTGAGCGCCACATTATACATGTAATAACAGTTTATGGATATAATCCATCACTGCTGTCCTGTGTCACATCAGCCAGTGGAGGAAGAAAAAAAAAGTTGATCTGTCTCCCTGTGTCATCGTTTTTCTCCGTATTAGATGACAAATAATTGGTCATTCATCAATAACAATAGATGAAAGCTGGAATGATTTATTGCCTTTATAACAAAAATTGGGCTGGTCCTGTGGTGATGATGATGGAGCTTTCTGGTCAGTCAGGCAGAAAGGGGGGGAAAGAATGAAGAGAGTGAGGGAAAGGAGAGACTGACGAGATTAGAAGTGGAGAAAAGAGGATGGAAGATAAAAAAAAAAGGATGCACAAAAAAAATGAGGATGGGAATAAAACAAGAAAGACTCAATAAGGCAGGAAGGAATGAAAAACCTGCTTCAGTGGATGATTTGCTTCACAAATGAAACACAAATACTGGTAGTGTGGTACATCACCTCATTTACTGCACGTCAGTTAATGGATTTTTCAATCGCAAAAAAATTACTTGACATTTGTGACTTTTTTTTTTATTTAGCATTTTCACGTGAAATTAATAAAATAAAAAAAAAAATGTTCAAAAGGCACAACTGAAAACCAAATACAAAAAGCAATTTAAAAAAAATCTGAGTGTCCTATTCAGTAGCAGTATCCTTTTATGAAAAGCAGATGGTTGCAAACTACATTATGCCTCTTCCACTTACTTAGTTCCGGCTGCTCTGCAACTGACCGCCTATCAAGTCATGATGGATCACTCTAACCTGATAATACTGCACAGTTGCAAGATGTGAACACAATGCAATCCTTTTATTGATCGCTTCAGTGAACCACAGATCCTCGGCTGATTACCACCTTGCTGTGATAGTGACAGAGGCCTCTCCATCTTCTGCCATCAGAGCTTGTCCTCCTCGACCGCCCTGTATGGGATTGGGATTTGGGGTTGGAGCTGGGTGAAGATCTGAAAATGTAAGGGCATGGGTATTACCAGTCACAGGCTAACTTCATTTTATTAGCATGATCCTGTGTTTTTCATCCAGCGGTAGTCATTTTATTTGCCGTTTCCCCTCTATTAACAGAGAACAAGCAGCTAAATATTTAAAATGATGGTGAATTCACAATTCTATAAGTTTGAACATGTTGAGCAATGCTTTACCATACATCATGTTAATCCACAGGGATACAAAAACGGCTGTTTGAGGATTAATGGACTTGTGGGCCTCATGTGATGATCAAGATATTCACCTGAATGTGAGTTACATCCTTTTCATTGTGGTTGCCATCATAAACTGTGAGCTGCCTGTTTGTGCTTACAGTAATTTGAAAGTTAACCTTATTGTGCTTATTTTTTACCATGAATTTAGTCATTTTTATGTATAATTAGACCATGGAAATATGTTTTTTGGTTTTGACGTAGTGCGTATCAACATGTAGGCTTCAGAACGTACTACGTTGCTTTTTCCTTGGTGATATATATTTGGTTTGGCTGTTAATTTGTCAAAGTAATTAACAGAAAAGTGGAAGAGTGAAAGTGCCTGACTCAGTCCCAGAGCTTTTTCTCGTAGCCGTCACTGCAGCTACTTCATCTGAGCTGAGCATTGATGGAGCTAGTGTGGCACACTTATCAAAAGTCATAATCTCTGTATTCATCTGGCCAGTAGCCGAGCTGGCATGTCCTCCGTCACAGAACAAACTGGATCCACGACCTGCCAAAGCCTTGTCCCAATCGATAGATCCAGTTACAGTAAGAAGCTGTTTACCTCGTTCATCGTGGAAGGAATTGCAGCCAAGCTCGCGGGCTCAGTTGTGCTCTCGTTGCATTCTGGGAAGGCTGACAGACACGTGGAGCCTCTGTTGTGGAGAGTTGTTGAACATTGAGTTTCAATTCTGAGGATGAGTGGTGGAACGTTTGGAGGGACAGCTGGCAAATAGTGCAGTCTGAGAGGTTCTGGTAGAGTTTTGTTTCTTCTCCCTTTTTGTTCATTTTTGGATTTGCATCATTCTGAACTAGTGCAATACCAGTTTAATATTATATTTCAATGTTCTAAGGGTGGTCGGGTGGGAAGGTGTATGGGAGAGGCTGTGTGAAAGGTGGCAGAAGTGGCACTTTTAATGATATTCATTCATCGTCTGCCACTTTATCCTCTACTTGAGGACAAACAATCACTCACACAGTGAGTGATTGTTTACTGCAATTTAGAATGTTCAATTAACCTCAGCATGTTTTTGGACATGTGGAAGGAAATCCACCCCCTAAAAACCTATGAGCACACAGGGAGAACATGCAAAGTCCACACAGAAAGGCCCGGACTGGAATGCAAACCAGCAACCATCTTGCCGTGAGGCAACAGCCACATGCACAACTGTGTGGCCCTTCTTTTAATGATACATCTATCTCAATTCTACCAATATCTCTTGCATCCTCTCATCCACTCTGATGTTAATGGACAACTTTCTTTACCTACCGTTGCTCTCTCCTCCCACCCTTGTTCCCTCCTCCGTCCTTGCCTCCCCTGCCCCTGGTGTCATTTGGTCTTCCTTGCAGATCACGGTCTCCTCTCTTCTGCTTCTCTGACTTGTATAATTCTGTTCACTCTCCCCTCCCTGAGTAATTGAAGTAATTTCCCACCTTGGCTATGATGAATGTGTCCCATGATCCCGCCATGCCCTTCTACTTTAGCCGGCCTAATTAAAGAAAACATTCCATGATTGCCTATTTTTCCTCGAGCGTGACAACCTATTATTCTCCCTAGCACCTGATTAGAGAGTTATTATGCTTAGATTTAGATTGATTTAACCGGGCAGCCTAATAAAAGACTACTTGGGGTTTGATTTAAAGTGGGGGAATTGCAGGTTTTGGAGCCAGTCACGGTGTGTAATTGTTATTACTGGTTCATGATATGAGCAGAGTGGCAGAGAGAGGGGAGTTGGTGAAATTGAATTAGAAAATTAGAAGGTCACTTGGCGAAACAACAGGTGACATTTTGGGACATTCCTGCCACGATAGAGCTGTCAGGAGGAGGGGCGTCCAGGCACGGATTTGTCCGGAATGATAAATCACATCCATCGGGGCCTGCAGAAAGTGACATATTTCTATCAAAGCAAGATTAATCTCTCCATCAGCCTCCGCAGCGTGGCTCATAATCATCTACAAGAATTGTTTGCAGAATGCGTAAATTGACTGGTGTTTGTGTTGTGGTGCTCTGCCCTCGGTTAGTAATGTCTCAATAAATGTTAAATGGGGATTAACCGGCTGCTCAGGTTTCTCTTAAAATAATTGTATTTTTTTTAACATGGTAACTATGGCATCTTTTAATTGAAATGAATGATTTGTTTGGCTGTGCAAGGTAAAATATAGAATTTTCATAGTACTCTTAAGCCAATTGACAGTGACCTCACTATAGTATATGATGCCTAATGTCATAAAACTGAAGACGACTAGTAATAAAATGCATTTAGGATTCCACAAGAACATACATCCTACATTACTGAAATTAATCCAGGAGTTTATTGCTTGAACCAGGAGTTTATTTAAGGCTTAGCTTTAAAGCCCAACAACACTCAAATTAAAGGTGACATTCATGTTTACTTTTAAGGTCAGAATATACAGACCAGTGTCCTGAGAAGATGGTAGAAGCTAACAAAATCTAGTTGTTCTTAAAATGTTATTTTATTTCAGTAGTTTTGGTTTCATCCTGAACACTGCTTAATAAAACCAGAACCTCAGTTACACATCTTTACCTACGAGGTATTAAATAACTGAAATGTCATCTTTCTGTACGTGTTAGGCCGTTTTTTTTTTTTTTCTTAAATGTTATGGGGGACCCACTTTAGAGATGACTAATAACACAGGCATCCTTTTGGTACCACCTAATAATATTTTGAATACAAATAAATGTGTCATAACCTAATCTTATGCATGTGTTATTTAATTAGGGTTAATTAAAAATCCTGGATAAATGTATTTGGTGACCCAAAACAAATCTCCTGTGACCTGTGGGTCTGACTGCGGGAAATGTTAAAACTATTCAGTTTCTTACTGATGCTCTTCCACTGATACTTCATGCTTCAGCTACACATCTGCAACTCCACAGTAATTAAGCATTCTGCTGACACAGTGCTATAAAGCAGGGTCTTTCATTGGTAGTTGCTCTTAGTGCCGTCCAGCTTGAACCTGAAAAATTACACTAAATCTCCAAAGGAAAAAAAAGCATCATTTTCAAAACAAACCTGCCCAAAACACATTTGATTGGTACCGACTGTGGCTAACATCTGTTTTGACACCCGAAAGCTGAATGATGGCTCGTCCTCTCCATTGCCTCCCTCAGATCTTGTTAGCATAAATGCACTTACTGACGCGCCTGAGCAGCATTTTGATAAATGGCACGATTAGAGGTAAAATGAACAATTTGAGTCAGGCCATGCCATGAACGCACAGAGACTTTAACTTAAAGCTCACTGTCACGGGGGCGAATCAAGTCCATCTTTCATGTCTGAAATCAAGCAGTTGTCGGAGTGAGCTCGCTGTAAGTTGTCTTTGACATGTATTCACTGTTGGGATTATTGGCAGTCACTTCTTCAATGTCACTGTGAGTTATGGCGACGTACTGTAGTGCTGCTTGCAACTGCAGGCCTAGATTGATATATGACTAGATGACAATATTCATAACTTCTTTCATATACATATATAGATTAGGTAATATGTTTGAAATTGATTGTATGGAAATTACTCAGGCAAACAAAATTCATTGATCCGTTTTTCTGAGACATCTCACTAACTGACACCAGGAAAAAAAGAAAGAAGCAATGGTTGAAGTAAAGAGAAAAAGAATTTGTCACTGACTACATTAAAATTGTTATTGACATGTTAGTTCATTAGGATTGAATGAAATATGATTCATGCACAAATTGTTTTAGTTCATTTAGGTGTGAGAAATGCTGCCTCTAAGACTAGATGCCACAGTGTCTTCGTTTCATAGGAGCTCATACAGTTGATGTGATTTTTTTTTTTTTGGTCCAGTAGTTTGATAACTAATTACTAACATTAATTAAATTAAAACAAATTTTATTTTCTTTTAAGTTTCACCAAGAAGGACTTGCAGCCTTTGGGTTTTGTTGTCTGTGTCCAGGTTCAGTTGTTTCAGCTTCTTCTTTGCCATGTCCATTTTCATGTGAAGAGCAGTTACCACCGAGCAGCAACTGTCGCTTCAAGGCTGTGATGTGGGTCATTCACAGATGTCCATGTATAGCTTGAATTGAGAATTATGAAAACAAAAATATCATAGAATTATTGATTCCACAGAAGGCTGCTGTTTTTTCCTCTCTTTTCAAAACGTGTATAATTATTAACTAAAAGCAATAAGTGTACTATTTATTGATTGTGACATATGCAGCATTACGGAGCTTAAAATTAATTTCCCCATGGAAAATAAAGTGTATCGTATTGTATGAAGCAGGTCCAACTTACATCGGTTATTGAAGCTGTCCTCCATCTGGCCACAAAATAAACAGACAAAAGCAGTGAATGGAAATTAGCTAAAAATTATCTCGTAGAAAGGAAGCTGCGCTCTCAAATAAATAAATAAAAACAAGTAAATAGATGATGAGATATGAAGGGAACATTTAGAGATTCACACATTGGACTTTCATCAACCCTTACGAGGCTGAAAACAGTAGAAATGAGGGGATGAAGAAGGTGGAGTCTCATAGAAAGGCATGAAATGTGGATAAAATGAAGGAGAAATTTTGCTGTAACTGAGAAAAAGATTGAAAATTGAGCCAGAAAAGAGAAGCAGGAAGAGAGGGACAAGAACAGATTAAATGATGCAGGAAAGAAATGAGAGTAATTGACATGGGGGTGGAAAAAAGAAAGAAAGAGAAATCATGTATGCATGATTGTTTATTAAGTCTTGGATAAATGAGATGTTGCAGGCATCATCCTGGACGATAAAGCAAAACATTAAAAATAAAGAGATGATTTCTTTAAAGGATTAATAGGACTCTGAAGTCATTGATGATCACTCACTGAAGACTTCATTATTCCAATTAATGGTCCCCTCCACTACTTGACCCGACCGTCAGAATTAGTGGCAAGGAACCTTTAAGTCAGATAGATGAACTGCCACAGCCCTTGCTGGCTAATTGGCAGCCACAATCAAGAGTGAATATGTATCAGGAGAAGAGGAGGCTGAATATGTGAGCAGATACACAAGAGAAATGAGGCTGAGGCAAAAATCACAGCATCAACTGTTTGGATGTCAGCTGTGGACAAATGATCACGGGATATAAAAGATAAAATGACTATGACTTGATGGATATGATGCACGTTGTGTAATTACAGAGGTTTAGTAGATTTGTTTGGCTAATTCTGAATTCAAAACAATGATTTATTCTATAATATAGAGCTATATAGAGAGATTGAAATTACTTTTTTTTTTAGTTGAAGTTTCTTTTTAGGAGAGTCTAGAACACATAATAAAAATAGTATATGCTCAAAATTCACATGCATTTGTTGAGTTGGCAGTGATGAAGACAATGCTTCACAAACCACCAACATCCCATGTAATTGTGGGATGTTTCAATTAAATCAGATTTTTGATTTTATATAGCTATTTTTTTCTGCTCTAAACTTTGATGTTCGGTGATAAAACAC